>NC_052351.1:14650311-14656657 GCF_009727055.1 Benincasa hispida
CATCCATTAATGATAGTTCTTATGATAGTTCTTATGGTTAAATTAATTAAAGCCTTTTAACAACGTATGTATGAGAAATGTTGAGGATATGGGATGATTGCATAGGATTAATTAGACTAAGCTTATCCTGATTGTGTAAAGAGCATTAGTCATGGTCGTTCTTTCCTTCAATTTCGCTTTCTCCTACAATCTCGCTCTATAAATCTCGTTCTCTCTTACAATCTCGTTCTCTCTTACAATCTGCTTCACCCACTTATTTTCCTTGTCGAGGGTTGAAGTTTCGACTTATGTATGTCAAGACTATACAAAATTAGTGAGATTCCCTTCTAGAGCGAGGTCCTCATCACAAAATTAGCGAGATTTCCATGTATGTCGAAACTTCAACCCTCGACAACCCTAAAGTGTTTCTTTGTTTGTCGAAACTCCAACCCTCGACAACCCTAATTTACGTATTGTTTCTAAATTTTTGTTTGTTTGTCGAGTTCTCAACGTTCGATCTCTACATAAGTCGAATCCTCAACCCTCGACTTCTAGCCTCGAACTCCCAAAACAACAATATTTCTCTAATAAGTTTCAAAACAACAATATTTCTCTAATAAGTTTTGAAAACAACAATATTAATATTAAAGGTCCGTAAATACATATACTCGAATAATTAAATTATTATATTCAAATGGGCTAAGTCGCTAATCCAGTGGATCAACCCAAATCAAATCCAAGTTCAACCCAGTTAAATTCCAACATTGGTCTAATGAACCAAATCCAAGGATTGGGTTATGAGCTTATTTATTTAAAGATTTTTACATAGAAAGCCATATTTGACCATATATTCGATGCCCCTTAAGTACCCTTTTTTTTCATATTTATTTTTCCTATTTTCGATGCCATTTGATGATGAAAAGATACATTTATTATGAAGAGAGAAAATGTATTTGATATGATTTTTTCTCATTTTCAATTAGACAGAGAAAATGCATTTAATATGATTTTTTTGAATTTTCATTTGGAAAGAGAAAATGACATTTAATATGATTTTATTTTTCATTTCGTTTTTCATATTGACTTTTGATATTATGTAATATATTTCATTGTTTGTTTTGAGTATTATGTGATACATCACGTGCCTGTAATATATTCCATCATTTATTTAAAAATGTTCCAACAAATATATGAAAAATACTAGTAAATATATTTGATATATACTCAAATACCACTCTTGTTTCATGGCAACTTTTTGGTTTTCCTGGGAATTCATGGTTATTTTTAAATATACCTTAGAATATTATATATGTTAACCAATATATGAAATTTAAATATACTGAAATAGATAACGGTATCCATATGATTGTACGATATAAACCACAGTATATTTCAGCACATAACATATTAGGGGCGAGCATGGTAGGCCGATAAACCGACACAACCGATCGAAACTGGCCAAAATAAGGTCGACCGGTCGGAAATCCATAAAAAATCGGGCAAGGGTCGGGTTGGGAAGGAACCACCGACTGTAGCTATCGGTCAGACTCCCAACGGGTCGGGTTTCAACCTGACCCGACCGACTTTATGAATTAAAAAAATATGTATATTTAATATACAATCAGTTCGTTTAGCGCTGCTGCCTCCCTCGCCTAGGGTTTATTTTTTCGCTCCTTGCCTTCAGTTCACACTCGCAGTCGCCCGCCCCTACTCGAATCGCACCACAAAAATCGTTCCTTGCCCCCAGTCCATGACTCCAAGTCTCCAAGTCTCCACAGGTCTTCTGTTCCTCTTCGCTGCTTCGGACCGGTCGTCTTCTTCCATTCCTCTTTGCAATCGCAGCCGCAGGCACGTTGTCTAGTCCACGAATCCAAGTCTCCACAGCTCGTCTTCTTTAATCTTTTGGACCGCTCGTTTCAGTATACAGACAAACTATTTTCAAAACAGTGTTTTGTGCCTTCCTTGCTCAATTGTTCGTTTTCGATTTTCAACCCGAGGTCCGTTTTCGATTTGCAACTGAGAAGATTGTCAAAATTATATATCAAATTAGTGGATGTCGACCTGAACAAATCTAAATGTATGTATGTGCATGTGTGTGCAAATACATATTGCACTTCAATGATTAATTTTCCAATTAGTGCATCTAGTGTAGTGAAAATGATGATAATTATATATATATATATATATTTAGCATAGAACTGATGCTTATATAAAGCTGAAATTCTTTGAATTTTTGTGAATTGTGTGATACTGACGTTTATCATGTTGTGGTTCAGTTACATGGCTTCAACGGATATAGAGTTTGATGGAATTGCAACTAATGCATCAAAAAATGAACGAGATGCAGAAGGAACGGATGACAATACAAATATTATTGATGTTAATTCAGCAAATGAGACATCAGACGTTCCAAATCCACCGAAAAGAAGGAAGGTGGTGAAAAAATCCATGGTTTGGGATCATTTTGAGAAGCTAAAAGGTGATCTTAATGACCCTCATGCTCAATGTAAGTACTGTGGAGTTATCTATACATGTCATTCCAAACGTAATGGTACTGGGACTATGAAGAATCATTTAGAAAATTGTAAAAAATACCCTTACCAGAAAAAGAGAGATCCAACCCAAATGACATTATCTTTCAAAACTAAAGCCAAAGACAATGTTGGGGATAATACGTCACAACTTGTATGTGAGTCATATAGTTTAGAGAGTTGTCGAGAAGTGTTGGTGGAAATGGTAATTGTTGACAAATTGCTATTCAAGTTTGTGGAGGGCAAAGGATTTAATAAATTTGTCGATAGATTAACATGTGCAAGTCAACCTAGATTTGTTGTTCCGTCTCGGTTTACTGTGGCTAGAGATGTGCTTAAGTTGTATGTTAATGAGAAAAAGCGTTTGAAAGACATGTTTGTGAATAGGAAGTATAGAGTTTCTCTCACTACGGATTGTTGGACATCAGGACAAAATATAAATTACATGGTCCTAATTGCCCATTTCATAGATTCTGATTAGAGATTACATAAAAGAATACTTAGTTTTTGTCCAATTGAGAATCATAAAGGCGATACTATTGGTAAAACCATCGAAAAGAATTTGAAGGATTGGGGCATTGAAAGGGTGATGACTTTGACTGTTGATAATGCAAGCTCGAATGATACTGCCATTGCTTATCTTTTGAAAAGATTCAGTAAGGAATTATTGTTTGGTGGAGAATTTTTGCATGTTCGTTGTTATGCTCATATATTAAATCTCATAGTATGTGATGCTTTTAAGGAATATAATGATTGCATTGAAAGGATTTGATATGTTGTACGGTTTATAAGATCTTCTCCTGCACGTTTTTTGAAATTTAAAAAGTGCATTGAAATTGAAAAAATTTCTTGTAAGAGTTATGTGTGTCTTGATGTTCCCATTAGATGGAACTCTACATATTTGATGCTTGACGCAGCTGTAAAGTTTGAAAAGACTTTTGATAGATTAAAAGATGAAGATGCTTATTATAGACACGATTTGTCACCAAATAAGGAAGATTGGACTAATGCTAAGATGTTGATTAGGTTTTTAAAGGTCTTTTATGATGTGACATTGAAAATTTCAGGGTCTTTGTACACCACTTCGAATATGGTTTTTCATCAGATTACAGTAGTTCAGAATTGTATACATTTGAATGCTGGTAGTGCAAATGCAATGCTAGTTGGAATGGCCAATAGCATGAAGGCCAAATTTGAGAAGTATTGGGGGAACAATGAAAAAAATAATCTGTTGTTGTATGTTTCTATTGTGCTAGATCCTCGAAAAAAGCTAAGGTTTGCATCTTTTTGTCTTAAAAATTTTTTTGGGCCAGAGGTTGCCAAATCTATGAGAAATGTAGTGGAACAATGTTATAGACGTCTCTTTCATGAGTACAGTATTACTCAAACTCAGAGTGGGAGTGGGAGTGGTAGTACTTCTTCTAATACACCAATTGTCCTAGCCTCGGAGACGGAGACCATGATTGATTGTGATCCAACTGAAAAGGTGGGTGAAGACTTTGTCTATGATACAATTGATCTTGATTTTGAAGGCAATGAGACTACACCTTTCGAACAGGGGTTAGAGATTGATATTTATTTGTTGGAAGCGAATGTTAAGAATGAAGGTGATTTTGACATACTTCGATGGTGGAAGAGGAATAGTCATCAGTTTGAGGTTCTTTGTCGTATGGCTAGAGATATTTTGGCAATTTCAATAACTGCTGTAACGTCTGAGTCGGCTTTTAGTACATGAGGACGTGTTGTTGATTCATCACGTTGTTCATTGGCTCCAAAAACAGTGGAGGCTCTCATTTGTACTCAAAATTGGCTAAATTATGATCCAATAGATCTTGAAGTTCAACATGACATGGAAAAAGCTTCATTATTTGAAGAAGGTATTTATTCATCATTTATATTTTGTAGTTGTAACTTGTTAGATTAAAATCTTAATGAGGTTGTCTTTATCTTAATTATATAGGATTCAGAGCGGTTATGGACAATGAAAAAGACATTCAAGACCTTCCAGATTTTGCAAAGTTGTCCGTTAACGATTAAACATTTATCATTTGATTTTATTGTAATTGGGTTGTATTGGACAATTGACTTTATGTTTTATTGTAATTGGCTTGTATTTGACAATTGACTTTATGTTGTAATTTCTATTTTCTAGTTTGATTGTATTGTATGTGTCATGTGAGTGTGACTATGTATCATGTGACATTTCTATTTGTGACGTATGTATTAAAGGTTTGTTTTCAATTATATTGTATGTGAGTGCGACTATGTGTCATGTAACTCTCGACTCTCATATTAGTTTTGTTTTCAATTATATATGAAATATGTATTAAAATTTCTATAAGCAATTTATAACGAAACATGATTGATAAGGAAGTTAATAAATAGTTGGTTTTTTTTATTATTAAAAATTGCTATTTATAACGACTTGTCGACTTCTACCTATTAGCCAAAAAAATTTATAATGATTTAATTTATAATTGCAATTTTTCTTAGAATTTTAATAAATAAATATAATTTCTTTTAAAGGAAGAAAAAAGACAAAAAAAAAAAAAAAAGTTCTGACCCAACAAAAACTAACCGACCAACCGATCGGTCGGCCGATCGTTTTTTAGCTCATTCGACGACCGAGGCTGGTTTGGATATATTCCAAACTAATCCTGGTTGGTTCGGGGACGGTCTGGTCAGAAAACCAACCCCGACCGGCCGATGATCACCCTTATAACATATATATAAGTCTATATATCATAAAATATAAACATAGGAGAAAATACCCTTTTTTCCATTATTTATATTCATTTTTTATGTATACTTTCCCTATTTTCAAAGTTCCCCTAAAGATAGAGAGAGAAATACATTTATTATGAAGAAAGAAAATGTATTTAATATGATTTTTTTCATTTTATTTGGAGAGAGAAAATGCATTTAATATTATTTTTTTCCATTTTCATTTGGAGAGAGAAAATGACATTTAATGTGATTTTATTTTCTATTTCGTTTTTCATATTGATTTTTGATATATTATGTGACATATTCCATTGTTTTTTTGAGTATTATGTGATTTATCAGGTGCTTGCAATGTGTTCCATCGTTATTTGGAAATATTCCAACAAATATATGAAATATACTAGTAAATATATTTGATATGTACTCAAATACAACTATGATTTCATGGCAACTTATTGGTTTTTCTAGCGAATTCATGGTCATTTTTAAATATACCTTAGAATATTATATATACTAACCAATATATGAAATATAAATATATTGAGATAGATAACTGTATCCATATGACAGTACCATATAAACCACAATATATTTCAGCACAAAACATATATATAAGTGTACATATCATAAAACAAGAAATCTAAATACAAAATCATATTGTTTATATAAAATAAACGATTATATATATCACAGTATATATATTTACATATCCGCTCGCCCCGCTGTGCCGTCAATTGAATCTGCTTAGCCCAGTGTGTCGTCGTTTGAATCTACTCGCCCACTGTGCCGTCAACCGAATCTACTCGCCTCCTTGCCATTGACCAAATTTACTCGCCCCATCGTGCGGTCGACCAAAACTGTTTGCCCTTCACTGTCGGTTCTCCCTATATTGTCCATACCATTGATTCGTCCCACATCGTTCGTGCCATCTCGTGCCACATCATCAATTCACCCAACGCCTGTTGTCGGATCTGCTCGCCCCATGTCATCTGTCTCCTTCCTACAACTCACACCGCTGAAAGGAGAAAAGAAAGGAAGTGGGAAGGAGAAACGAGAGAGAGGAAGAAGAAATGGCTGTGAAGCATGGGGGAGAGAGAATAATGTGTATATAT
>NC_052351.1:14656667-14676638 GCF_009727055.1 Benincasa hispida
ATATATTTGTGGACAAAGTTCAATAGGTCTTTTAAAAAAAAAAAAATGAAATGTTCAAGACATTAACATAATATAGTCTTTAAAAACCTTCTATGTCGAAACCCATTTATTTAATGTTGGGTGGGACCAATCCAAATTCAAATAATACCTTTAGACCCTTGGACTTGGTCTTCACTTTTTAAGATAAATTAGACTGGGTCAACCCAATTATGAAGGTAAGGAGAGAGAAGTTGGGAAAATCATGAGGATATTATGTAAAAATTGATTTATCCTTTTTAATTGTAGTTTCAAACTTAATATTGAATAACAATTTACTATTCTTCTCCATCGTAAAGACTTTTGTATACTTTAATAGCATTCAGGATTGAATTAAGAGCTTTATTTTTGTTATCAAATTCATATTATAAGCTTTATTGAATTGATATTAAATTATAATAAAAAAATAATAATGGTTGTGTTAAGGATGCTAATCCATCCTGAAACAAATACCCCTAATTTGAGATAAATTTTGTGTATCTAATTTTGGTGTTGTTTTACCTCCGAGGATTGTTCGAGGAATAAAGGTGGGGTGGGAAAAATTTCCCTTTTTTATAAAAAAAACTTATTATTATAATCATTATATATATATAATTTGATATGCAATTATTTCCTTCCACTAAGAAATTTGAGTAATTTCTCTTAAAATCTAATTATACATGTGAAATTAATCATATAAAAAAAGTATAGTGAGAAATTTAATAATTTAATTAAAACTTTTCAATAGTTATTTAAAGTCCCATTTGGTAACAATTTTGGTTTTGATTGTTGGTTTTTGAACACTGAGTCAATTTTCTCTCAATTTCTTATAGTGATTTATATTCCTAACCCAAGAGTTGATTTCTTAGTGATAGGTCTTGAAAAGAACTATATTTTAGTACATAACTCTCTTAATTTTATACTATCAATTTACATAATAGGTCAATTTTATAGGTAAAATAGTACCGAGAGCATTTTAGAGTCATTACAAAAAATTTGGATTAAATTGAAGCAAAAAGGACAAAGAATATAACCAAAGAAGCCATCGCGCGCCCCTACTCCCAAAAAAATGAAATGTGTGAGGATTCCCTTTCTGCGTAAAAAAAATGAAATGCATAATTTCACGGATGTAGAAAATGAAACGAGAGTGGGGATGGAGAAGTCATCGCGCGCCCCTGCTCCCCAAACATCTCTATTTGCTTTCACCACTTTGGTCTTTTTTTTTCAAAAAAAAAAAAAAAAAAATCTTCAACTTTTGTTCATTTTTTTCTTTCAATGCTATATGATTTTAGCCCACAATTTTAAGTAGAAAACTTACACCACATCAATTCTCATCAAGCTGGTTTAAAATATATATAAAAAATAATAATAAACGAAGATTTCATTTTGGTTCCTATATATTGAGACTTGTTTAACTCCAATATCTATGTATTCAATAAATTTTAAATGTAGTCTCTATTACCACTACAATAAAAATGGTTTTCCATGACACGAGGGTATTAGCCCAATTAAGTGGGAAGAGAGAAAAAAAGTGTCATAAATGCCAAGAGACGTGTTTTAGATGGAAAATGATGGAAGTATTAAAGAATTCTAAATTCATAAACTTAAATCCACTAATTTATTTCCCATATTGAATCCAAGAGAACTAAACATTAAAAGTAGAAGCGTACCTAAATCCATTGGAAAGTTAAAATATTGGGTAAATGATCTTCAACTCTAGATAAATCATGTTTTTTTCTTATGTTTGATCTCTTTAGTTTCTCCTCCTTTTATAGGTATAGGAAGAATTTTCTCTAATGGGATGACAAAAACCGAGTAATTTCTATTTGATGTTGGAGACCATTAATACGATCAACGTAATTCTAATTTATTTCCTCATTAAATTAGAATTAGTATGGTTATTAATATTTATAGTTCATATTCTTTTGAAATGTATAATTATTTAGCTCCTATTTATTAATTTAAATAACAGAAATCAAATCCATCCATTAACGAAGATGTGGGCTCATAAAAAAATTTCAACAAAAAAAAGAATAATTTTTTTTTTTGCATTTTTAAATATTTGATACTTTTTAGGTGTCACTAATTTATGACGACTATTTACTATCATTAATTATACAAAATCACTTTTTTGTATTTATTTTTTGCTATCATAAACATAGCTCAATAGACATAGTATTTGTACTATTGATCTCGAGATCAAAGTTCAATTTCCTCACTCCACATTTTAATTACAATAAAACCCAATCTCTCGAGATGATTGTGACTAGATAAGTAGTCTGTCAATATTTTGATAGAAGATGATATTTTATTATTCAAATTAGTCATTTGAAACAATTTTTTTAATAATTTCTTCATGAAAATTATTAGTATTATTTAACCAATAAATCAACTAAATTTAAAATGTATTGAAAGCAAGTATACCGTATACGGATACCAAAATTTAATAAGGTCCAAAGTATTCAGTTTGAACCGTAATCTTCATCCTTTAATTCCTTCGTCTCCAAGCAATTAAGTCGATGGAGAAATCTCGGGTACGGTGGTCCGATCTGCCTCCTCAACTCTGGCCGCTCATCGGAAAACGCCTTGATAATTACATCGACATCGTCCGATATCGCAGTGTATGCCGTTCATGGCGTGCTTCTCTTCCCCAATTGAACGCCATTTCTCTTCTTTCACCTCTCCGTCTCCCCCACCCCGCCGATCATCGATTCGAAGACGTTTTAGTTATCCGAAGAATAATCTATGCTATCAGTCCCCTCCATCATCATCAAATTTCAACTTCCCCTTCTGCTTCTCGTGCTTCCGAGGGCTGGTTGGCGAAGATCGAGACCACAAAGCTCGGTAAAATGCGATTTCTAAGCCCGCTTTGTACAGACTGGGTTAAATCCAAGAATCGAGTGTTTCAGAAGGAAGTCAACCTGCTGGATTTTCGTATTCATGAAGTAGCTAAATCATATATACTTAGATCCACTATTGGTGGTATTGTTCTCATAAATAAGGTTGTAATCTTCCCTGATTCTGCCTGGATCGATGTGAAGAAGAACTCCATTATTGTAGCAGTTCGTGTAGACGGAAAATTAGGGTTTACTAAATTTGGGGATAACAACTGGACGCTGATTGGGAACCCTAATTTTCAATTCGATGATCTGATTGTCTACAAAGGAGAAATTTATACCGTCAATAGACAGGGAACAGTTTTCTTGATTGATTCATCGATGAAATTGGTACAAATTTCTCCTGAATTGGGCATTTTCAGTAACCAGAAACATTTGGTTGAATGTGGGGGAGAAATTTATGTGGTGGATCGGTTTTTGGAGAGTAAGAAGAATCCAGAGTTAATATATTTCTTTGGTGAATCGCTTCCAAGTGTGGTTGATTTCAAAGTGGTGAAGCTGGAACAAGAAATCAGGGGAAGATCAAGATGGGTGGAGGTTAAGAATTTGGGAAATCAAGCGTTTGTTTTAGGGCACAATTGTTTTTCGGTTTCAGCAGCTGATTTTGAAGGATTTAAAGAGAATTGCATATATTTTTCTGATGAACTAAATTCTGATCTTGGCTATGGCTTTAGTACTCATGTATTTGACCTTCAGGAAAGGACGATTGTGCAAGCTCCTGCACAAATTTTCAGGGCACCTCCGATTTGGCTCCGTTGAGTTATGAATCCCATGGTATTCTGTTTCTTGCTGCTGTAAGTCGTCTTCTTCTTCTTCTCCATTATTGTGCCTTTGGATTTCATCAATTGTTTGTACTGTAAATAAACTCTCTGCCTGTATTCAATGGAAGCTGGAGATTGACTCAAGTAGTTGTTTATATTTATTTGCATGAGATTTCAAGAGAAATTTATTTTGTGGAACTTGAATTTTGTATTTATATTAATTTTGTGGAAAGTAATTACAATCTCTAATACATAATATTTTGATACTTTTAAAATAAACTATAGTCTTTAAGCTGGTTGATCTTCTTGGATGATCAGTCTTGTTGATCTTCTTGGATGATAATCGGCCTTTGAGTTTGTTGATCTTTTTGGAGGATTAATGTTCGAAACTCGTTTCGTGGAGTTGTGGAGTTGAACTTGAGGTGGTGTTGATGTTGATATTGATTTGATGCTGATGCGATGTGGTTCGATCTCTAATCATCTGATTCCCTCTCAGTTGTATGCGTACGCTTGATTTGAGGAAACGAAACACGTGGTGATCTTGGAGTTGAAGTCTTGGAATAATGCTTGTATCTTCGAAGAACTTCAGTCTTCAGTGTGGTTCAGGTGTGGTCAGCTTCAGGAGTCAGGAGTCTTCTGGAGCATATTATTCCTCACCAGTGGTTTTAGCTTGTGGTTCTTGTGATGACATGCTAGGTGCTTCAACTTTATAGCGAAGTCTTTAAAGGAATGGGTCCTCCACTGAAAATTCTCAATGAGTTCATCCAAAAGAATGGAGGTGAAAACCTCAGGGAGTACTCAATCAGTAATGTAATCCCATTAGAAATACTTGAGAAATGCTTAAATGAAAAAATAAATACCACATGTATTTTGGAGCAAGTAAAGGAGTCCTCGTTTATAGTTGAGGTTTTGGATAAATGGTGCACTAGGAACGACCTTTCGTAGGTATAAACTAAATAGGTTATGGCACTCGCCCCCAAAAAAGAAAAGCGACACAAACCTAAAAGAGGAACCTCACCGAAGCCTGTCGAGACCTCACGAGCAGAAGCTTCACGACATTTTCAAATCCTTTCGTCTCGTGCCTTACTCTGAAGTAATAGCTTAGATTAAAGTACGATTAAAGGGCGGGAATCAAAGTCAATTGCAATTTTTTATTGAATGAAAAGAGCCAATGAAAGATCTCGAAAAGTGGGATGATAGAGCTTAACAAAGGAAGGAGTTTGCAAAACGTTGCAAAGGATGCCATGTTGCAAGAAAGAAAAGGGTTAGGTCAACAAGTCAGAATGAGGAGAGCTTCTCTAGTTATAAACTTCACAGGTGAGCTTGGGCTTGGCCCTTGGGTTTGTGAGCTTCTCTACTTATAGAGTTCACGTTTGTGCTTGGCCCTTGGGTTTGAGGAGATTAAGTCTTCAACTTGTAGGTTGTGAAGATATGTTCAGTTTGTTGAAGCTTTGATCTTTAGTACTTGAGAGCGAGCTTAAGTCTTAGATGTTGGGAGCTTAAATCTTCAAAGCTTTAATATATCTTATGGTCTTCAGAGCTTTAGTGTCTTCTGATCTTAAGAGCTTTGATATGTCTTCTGATCTTCAGAGCTTTAGTGTCTTCTGATCTTCAAAACTTTGGAGGGATTATGTTCTTCAAATCCTTGAAGCTTCAGACTTCAGATCTTTAGAGAGTTTTTGCCTTCAATTCCTCTCTAAATGAAGAAGTAGGATCTCAATTCCTCCCCTAAATGAAGAGGTAGGACCTCTATTTATTGAGGTTTCTTATGGGTCTTACCTAGGTTGGGCCCAAATTGAGCTTGGCCTTTGGGCTCAATTAATTGGATTTGGATCTGATTTGACATTCGGGTCAAATTCAACTTATTTTTGGGTTTAGTTGAATTTTAACACAAATAATTAAATCAAATTGGGTCAAATTAATTTTATCTGATTCAACGGTCATGATGAAACCACATGGCGTTCTTGAAATTTGTCCTCAACTTCAATTTGGGACACATGACATCTCCTAGTCGGTCCCAAATTTGATGTTTTGAAATTTCGTCATTAATTTAGTGAATGACATGGCAGTTTGTGATTGGTCCAAAATTTCTCGTTCATGCTCCTTTCGAGATTTATGCACATATATGGGTGGATGAATCTCGAAAAATGTAATTTGAAATCAAAGTATGATTTTGACTTTTTTAATTTGATGTATCATCATGATCAAAATATGAGAACTTAGCTCAAATTTTTTATTTGCAATTTTGTTTGCTTGACACACTCTTCGTCAAATAAATAAAAAAAATGAATTTTAGTCATTGACTTTCTTGTTCCCAAGTAAACTCTAATTTGAACTAAAGTAGAATTTATTAATTTAAACTAAAGTAGAATTTATGCTCCACCTTAATATCAAATTGAATTTTGAGTAGTATTCCAAATTTTACCAATCTTTTTTTTTAAGAATATATTCAATTTGAAGTAAAATTCGACTTTGTCTTTCTCTTTACTTCTACTTTGATTTGATGAACCTTGGAGTGCACCCACATTTTGATTTGAGGAAACACTTAAATTATGCCTAAGTTTTGACATTGGGGTATAATTGAATCTCAAATGAACTTTGGATTGAGATAAAAATTTGGAATATGTCCAAATTTTATGATTTGAAGTGAAATTGAAGTCCAAAATTTGGTTTGGATAAGAATAGAAGAATGACTCCAAATTTTAGCTTAATTCCAATATTAATCTAAATTTTCATATGAAATTTGGATAGCTTTGGATTTTGCCTGAAATTTAGACTAAGTTTTGGATAAATTTGGATTTTACTTTGTACCTTTTTAGTTGAATATGGTGGAAATTTGTTTCAAGATAAAGTTCTTATACTACAAAGATCTTGAATTTGGATTCAATTGATTTTTTGACTGAACAACAATCCCCCTTTGATATGAATTTGGGCTAACAATCCATTGGATTTTCTTTTCATCTCAACCAATTTTAGCTAAAAATCAAAATTCCAAACTAACCATCCAACATTTTGAATTCAGTTTTGATAACATAATCTTATGAAATTTCAATAGATTATGAGAGAATCCCGTCAAAATTTAGCTATATATACTGGGCAACACACATCATTTTCATCATCTCGGTGTGGTGTTCAACTCTCTTTCATGTCACCTTTCTGCTTTTTTTTTTTTTAAACATCTTCTTTGATTTCCATAGCTCCCCAGCCTTCCAATGGCTTCATTTGATAAGGAAGAATGAAGTTGATCTTGAATTGGAGTTTTTGGATCGATAGTCTAAAAATAATCTTCTTTGTATTACCACTCTTGCTATTTCTGCATGCAAAGAAGCAGTTTCCATGGTCGCTGGCATGTATATGGCCATCATGGACTGTATATTACGATATCTTTACTACTTCAATGAGCGGCATCCAGCGGAGATGACCAATCATTGTTTATAATTCCTCAATCCTTTTCATTTTTATATCGTTGAAACGAGTGGGGATGACTAAGTAATGTCGCTGTCTGCATCATCGCTGTCGTATGGTAGAGGCCGTCGAAAGGGGTGATGTTGTTGTCCTCTTTTTTGGTTGCGATGTTGCTGCGATCTTTGAACGCTTCCCACATTGCCGTCTTTGGAAGTGGGTCATCTGCCACCGCTCACCTCTATGTTTGATGGGTGGTTGTCGACAAAGAGAATGGGTAGAGATTGAAGGCTGAGAGAAACTTTAGGGGAGGGCGACTGCAAGTGAGAAAGAGGGAGAGAGAGGAAAATTAGGGCTTTCTTCTTCTTTTCCTTTTATTCCTCTGTTTTCTTTCACTAATTTTTTTCTTAATTTTTTTTCATTTTTTTTCTTTCCTTTACGATCTCCCTTTCTTTTCTTTTCTTTCTTTCTTTCTTCTTCTTCTTCTTTAACTATCTTCTTTTCCTTTTTTTTTTCTTGTTTTCTTTCCCTAATTTTTTTCTAATTTGTTTTTATTTTTTCTTTCCTTTACGATCTCTTTCTTCTTCTTTTTTTTAACTAACTTCTTTTCCTTTTTTTCTTGTTTTCTTTCCCTAATTTTTTTCTAATTTGTTTTTATTTTTTCTTTCCTTTACGATCTCTTTCTTCTTCTTTTTTTTAACTAACTTCTTTTCCTTTTTTTCTTGTTTTCTTTCTTTCCAGTTTTCTTTCCAGTTATTTTTTTAATTTTCTTTTATTTTTTTCTCATTTTCTTTTATTTTATTTCTTTATTTTTTTTTAATTTCATCTTATTCTTTTCATTTTTTTTTTTTAATTTTCTTCTTATCTTTTACTTTTTTTTTCCTTTTATTTTTTCTTTTCGGTTTTCTTTTCATTTTTTTTCCTCTTCTCTTTTAGAAACGAGTCAAACTTAGACAATGAATTGACTCTTAACATTTTTTTTTTTGCAATTCCGCCCTCTTTTTTTTTTTTTTTTTCCCTTAATCTTTTTGATTCACCATTTTTTAACAACTTGCCCCCACCATTTTTTTAGTACAGGAGTTACCCTATTAGAGTGGTGAAGTAAATGAGGTGGCAACATCGAACCAAGCTTGAAGATGAGCAATTTTCAAGAAATTGAAACCAAATACACTAGACTTTAAAGGTGGAGTGTACCAAACTTGAGTGAAGCCACACTTGAATTTTGAGGATAAAGTGAACACACTTGAATTTTGAGGATGAAGCAAAGCCACACTTCTTGTGAAGATTGAGCGAAGCCACATTTGACTTGTGAAGATGGAGCGAAGCCGCACTTGACTTGTGAAGATGGAGCAGAGCCGCATTTGACTTGTGAAGATGGAACGGAGTCGCACTTGACTTATGAAGATGGAGTGGAGCCACACTTGACCTGTGAAGATGGAACGGAGCCACACTTGACCTGTGAAGATGGAGCGGAGCTGCACTGGACCTGTGAAGATGGAGCGAAGCCGCACTGGACCTATGAAGATGGAGTGAAGCCGCACTGGACCTGTGAAGATGGAGCAAAACCGCACTGGACCTGTGAAGATGGAGTGATGCTGCACTGGACCTATGAAGATGGAGCGATGCCGCACTCAACCTGTGAAGATGGAGAGAAGCCGCACTCGACCTGTGAAGATGGAGAGAAGCCGCACTCGACCTGTGAAGATGGAGAGAAGCCGCATTCGACCTATGAAGATGGAGAGAAGCTGCACTCGACCTGTGAAGACGGAGAGAAGCCACACTCGACTTGTGAAGATGGAGGAGCATCGATGGAGCCTCTAAACTTGAAGATGGAGGAGCATCGATGGAGCCTCTAAACTTGAAGATGGAGGAAAATCGATGGAGCCTTTGAACTTGAAAACGGAGGGGCATGCAATCCAATCCTTGAACTTGGAGACGAAGAAGCAATAGTGCAACCATTGAAAGGCATCAATGCAACCATCGAAGTTAGAGTTGTAAAAGCAATAGTGCAACCCTTGAACTTGGAGATAGGGAAGCAGCAGTGCAATCAAAGCAGCAGTTTGATCTTCAAACTTGGAGATGGGGAAGCAGCAGTGCCAACATCTTTGTAGAAGAGGCAAAATTGCAACAACTTTTAGAGAAGGAGCGAAGCTGTAGGGAATAATATTTTTTAGGGAAACGGGGAAGTCGCACCAAACTTGAACTTTGAAGAGGAAGAAATGAAACATCCCAATTTATCTTCAAAGAGGAAGTGTTGAAGACTCCAAACTTGACTTTGAAGAGGAAGTGAAGCGCCATTCCAAGTGTGTGCTTTTTATTTACTGTGTTAGCTCCTTAAAGGGATAAACATCTTCAATTTATTGTGTTGCCCTCAACAGGGATGAACATCTTCAATCTGTTGTGTAGCACCATATGTAGGGTGATTGTGGTACTTTTTTTATGGATTGAACCTAAATTTCTTTAAGTTGCCTACGTACCCTTGAAGAAAGGGATCAAGTCATGATGTAGTTCGAATTTTTTTTTTTGTTCACCTTTTAAGCTCATGCGGGCCAGGAGCACCATGCAGTTTAGGCTCTTGTGATTAGGAGCTTCTACATTTAAATTTCAAAAGCTCTAATTTCATCATGGCTTTAATTATCCTCTTCATTTGTAGGATTCATCAATATGATGGGTTTTGGCTGCACCATCAAGGAACCTTCTGTATTTATATCAATAAACAACTTCATCTTCATGCGTGAAGGGACACGACTGTGAATCTTCTCGCCATTTTTTCTTCATGAAATGATGTTGCCTTCAAGATTTTCATCCTTTCTTTATGTTGATCGCTTGTTATCTTGAGATGATCAAAAGCAAATGTTGAAGGTTGATCTTTTTTTTTTATGTATTTATACTTAGTCTTCTGAAAGCTGAAGTTCGAGTAAAAGTAGTCATTGGACATTGGTTTCCTTCTTTTATCGTGGCCATACTCAATCTTTGAAAGACTAAAGTTCGAGTAGTTGAAGGCTTGATACGATTGAAGACAAAAACTCTTTTCTCCCTTTCTTTTGAGTCATCAATTTCTTCAGTAGTTATATGATTGTTGTCGACTTCCATTATGTTGACGGCGTGACATGCAATAACTTCTGATACTTCATCTAGATGATTATTGAGAAAATTTTTTGGGAGAAATTCTGCCAAAGCTACCGGCCATCGAAGTTGAGGAAAGTCTTCGTCTTCTTCCTTAGCAAGCTTAGGCTTCCATGCCTCATTTTCCCCTTTCTTTTTATGAACCTTGTTCCTTCTTCTATAGTTTCGATAGGAGCGCGACTCGTTTTGGGTGGAATTTGGCTGTCTTCTTTTTCGATGAGTCATTGGGTGGAATTTGGCTGTCTTCACCCTTCATTGTCATCTTCAACAGGATCATCTTTGCTTCGTAAATTTGTTGTTAGAATTTCTTGTTGGAGCCGAACGACTATAGGCTCAAAAGTCCCAAACTAGATGAAGCTTTCTCTTTGGTCATGAGACGCAGACGGTGTTGGGACACTTGAAATCATCGCTACTGCCACGTGATTTGTTTGAGCTATTTCATTAAGCTCTAGCTCAATCTTCTTTTCACGAGCCAACTTTAGAATCAACACCTTCAGCATGAAGCACTTTTCAACTGGGTGACTAACGACTCGATGATATTTACAGTAGTTAGGATCATCTACTTTTCTTGCTTGTTCCGGTCACTTGCATTCTTGTAGTTGAATAAGTTGTTTCTCTAATAATTTCTCCAACATGTCGGCAACATCAGAGTCCGAGAATGGATAAACCTTCTCATGTCTTTCTTTGAGAGCTGGGCGATGCATCTAGTCGTCATCATGCTTTCTTTTAGACTTTGTTTCTTTTCCTTTGGAGGAAAGTTTCAGCGGGGTCATCTGAATGACTATAGATTCTCTTATGACACTATCCACGATCTTTTCAGTGTTCTTGGCTTCATTCTTGTATTTTCTCCCTTTAGGGACTAGAAAAACTTTAGTTCCCCTATTGGCGATGCTCAGCTCCATATTCTGAGCGCGTGTTGCCCACTCTTCAAATATACGAGACTTTATCCCTTGCAGGATGTAGAGAACTTCCCAGTGCATGCCTTGGGTGCATATCTCCACTGTAGATAATTCAGTGAGTCTATCTTTGCATTCTAGACTCAGAGCTCTCCATCATTTGATGTAGTCGATGATTGACTCTTCTTTTCGTTGTTTTGTATTCATTAGCTCTATCATGCTAACGATGCGCCTTATGCTGCAGAAGCGATTGAGGAACTCTCTCTCCAACTGTTCCCAGCTGTCAATCACTTCTGGCTTTAGATCAGTATACCAATCGAAAGCGTTTCCTTTCAAGGTACAGATGAATTGCTTGACTAGCTAGTCTCCTCTGGTTCCTGCATTTTCGTAAGTTTCAATGAAGTGAGCAACATGTTGTTTTGGATTACCCTTTCCATCAAACTATTGGAACTTTGGAGGTTGATACCCAGCTGGCATTCTTAGGTTGTCGATTCTCTTGGTGTATGACTTGGAGTACAAAAAATAAGTTTGCAACGGTCCTCCTTACTGAGCTCTTATGGAGTTTGTGATCATATCCTAGAGCTATTGAACTGACAAGGAGGCAACAGAGGTGGATTGTGGTGGCTGACTTTCCTGCAAGACAGTCTTTCCTTTATCATTGACTTTTGTAGCTGGAGATTGACTCGACTCAGTAGTTTCTCGACCTTGTATTTGACCTCTTAAAGTAGCGATTTCATGATCTCGCTCTTCTACAACTCTCATGAAGAGATTTATCTCTCTCCATCTCTGCCATGGCCGACTCAACCGCTACGCTAGTCACCATGACAGACACTACATCAAAGTGCGATTCTTTATCTAATGAATAAGTAGTAGAAGCATAGTTGTCGAACAAGGGATTTTCTTTGATGACGATACTGCCTTTAGGAGATTCCATCAGTTGTTCCCAGTTTTTCTTCGTGATGACAAAGCTTATGTAAGTGTCGCTTGCGATGGTAGCTTTGGATGCAACTTTCTTTAGTGCCATATATGGATTTGTTGATTTGAATGACAAAAGAGAGATGAGAGGTAGAGAGGTCCCACCGGGCGTGCCAATTTGTTTGCACGAGATTTCAAGAAAAATTTATTTCGTGGAACTTGAACTTTGTATTTGTATTAATTTTGTGGAAAGTGAGTACAATCTCTAATACATAATATTTTGATGCTTTCAAAATAAACTATAGTCTTTAAGTTGGTTGATCTTCTTAAATGATCGGCCTTCGGGCTTGTTGATCTTCTTGGATGATCAACTTTGGGCTTGTTGATCTTCTTGAATGATCGGCCTTTGGGCTTGTTGATCTTATTGGATGATCGTCTTTTGGACTTGATGATCTTTTTGGATGATCGGCCTTTGGGCTTGATGATCTTCTTGGAGGATTAGTATTCGCATGAGGCTTCCGGAGAAACTTGTTTTGTGGAGTTGAACTTGAGTTGGTGTTGATGTTGATGTTGATTTGATGCGATGTGGTTCATCTCTAGTACTTGATCCTCTGATTCTCTCTTAGTCGAATGCGTATGCTTGATTTGGGGAAGCGAAGCGCATGATGATCTTGGAGTTGAAGTCTTGGAAGAATGCTTATATCTCCGAAGGACTTCAGTCTTCAGGTATGATCAGCTTTAGGATTTAGAGAGTCTCCAGGTTGTTGGGAAAATTCTCTCTAAGCCCTCTAGAATATAGAATTTCTTACCCTTCCAAATAAGGAGAGCTTCTCTATTTATAGAGTTCACAGGTGGACTTGGACTTGGCCCTTGGATTTGAGGAGATTGAGTCTTCAGCTTGTAGGTTGTGAAGATACGGCCAGTTTGTTGAAATCTTCTAATCTTCAAAGCTTCAAATAGTTCAGATCTTCAGCTCTTCAGAATTTGAGAACTTTAGTCTTCAAAGCTTGAGAAGCTTCGATCTTCAGCACTTGAGAGCTTGAGTCTTAGATCTGATGGAAAAGTAGGCATGCGCAGCGGAATTGAGGATCACTTTTACTCTAATTGCATAAATTAAAGATAAAAACCCTAAATTAGTTAATTAGGGTTTTTTTAGAAACATTACCTTTGAAGCTCCCGAAACTCGTCTATCTTCGCTCAACACGAATCGGACATTCACTAGAGCTGACCTACTATCCTCTGGACTCAGAACCGCATGGTGGGACCCGATGGATGAAGAACTCGAGAGAGAGAAAGAGATGAAAATAGAAGAGTGAAATTTGGGTTGGGTTTGGATTTTTTCAACCCAATTTTTAAAAATTAATTTTTGCAAAATGTCCAAAAGTTTTTAATCCAAAATGACAAGCCCATATTTATAGAAAAGGGCCATGCAAAATTGCATGAAATAACTTCATAAAAACCCAACACCTAGAATCCACTATCTAAGTGGGCTTAATGTCTCCACTATAAGCCAACACCTAGCCCACTATTTTGTTAGTGGAATTATCCAACAAAAGTTTGGATTTTCTCACTAACTTTAGTCAAAGGAAAAAATAGTCATTTGGTCGAAGTTAAACTTTGACCGAAAAGTCAACATTTTGATTTTTTATGATTTTTTCCGTGTTGACTAATTTTGACCTACAAAGCATGAATCCACATTCGTTTTCTCGAAATTCAAATCACATTTCAATATAAGGTTGATCAAAGTTTGACTTTTCAAAGTCAAAAGTAACTCTTTGATTTTTTACATCTTTGACCATTTCCTTTATTTCTGAGCTTCCGAATATGAACGTATTCATATTCTTGATATTTAAATCACATTTAAATATTAAAGTTATATCTTTAAACTAAAAAACCGACCACTATATTACATATACTTGTCGGTTTCTCTCTCTTCACATAATTTGAACAAATTGAATTATTTTATCATACTGTTCTAAATTTATTCCATATGAGCTAGTAGGGGAACCTAATGGACTTATAGATCATGGGCTCTAATGATCCGAGATTAGCTGGCTAAACTCTTTAGATGGAGTTAATCAACATCGTTAACTCACGGGTCATTCCACTATAGTCTTGTAGTTGTACTCCCCTCACTATAGATATATTTGTGTTCATATGATATAACCATGATTAGTAAGATAATACTTCACAGGTTGTTCGTAATCTCGACTGGGTCATAAAAACCGTTTTACCCCCAAGACTACATCTTATTCCTTAAGTTCCACCGATCCTCTAATGAACAATTTGTTTAAGGTCCAACCTATAAATTGAACTCCTCTCGGACCAATGAGAGTGTAGGACCCCTTGTTCAAGACCTGGATTCAGTACTAAAGAGAATAACCTATCTATTATCTCTATAACGGGTAGAAGTGAATTCCGTCTTGCACCCTATATTCCCATCTATTCACCTGATCTTACCCCTGAAATGGGAGGCTTATTGGGCTAGCGATAATGAGCTACCCTCACCTATGCAGATCTAAGGATAATTCCGAGTGAATAGGAGTTAATAGTTAGCTCAGGATTAAGATTAAGTTACTTAGGTCATCAATTAACAAGTCAGTTTTATACATTAAACGGCATTTAGAACGTAAAAAGTGACTATTTCATGGTTTAGTCTTATGTAAACTCTTTACATAGGATGCCCCCATTTTCATGTCTCCACATGAACAGTTTAGGATCACATCGTTTGTACTAACTACAAAATGGATCGCAACCATAGTGTCCCCAGAATAAGGCGCCCAACCTTATTTATATACTATAGATCATTTTGGCTAAATATATTTGAACTTGATGCACATTTATATCACTACATAAAGTTCAAACTTAAACATAATAGCCTCGGAACCTTAGTTTATTGGATTCATGAATATAGAATTTAAATTTACTAAATATTTTCAATAACAACTTTATTGAACAAGAATATGATATTACAAACTACGAATTTCAGGACATAAAATCCAACAAACTCCTACTTGGACTGAAACTCCTAGTAGGATCAAACGATGCTAAATTTAACTGTGAGAAATTAATATTACATATGAGTACAATAAACATATGAATACAATAAACTAGGGCATTCACGCCCAACATAATCTCCCACTTGTCTTAGTTTAGAAACATCGTAGACCTAAACTCTGTAGGTGACCCTAAAAAACTTTAGCCGTGAGGGATTTTGTAAAAGGATCAGCAATGTTTTGCTCAAAAGGTATCTGGGTCATTACAACGTCACCATAGTGTACGATTTCCCGGATAAGGTGGTACTTGCGTTCGATGTGCTTTCCTCGTTTATGGCTTCGAGGTTCTTTTGAATTTGCAACTGCACCGCTGTTGTCACAATAAAAGGTGATGGGTAGATGCATATTTGGAACAACTTCCAAATCTGTCAAGAATTTCCTCAGCCATACTGCTTCTTTTGCTGCTTCACAAGCAGCTCTGTATTCAACTTCCACTGTGGAGTCAGTTATACAGGTCTGTTTGACGCTTCTCCACACTAGTGTTCCTCCGTTAAGAGTGAACACTGATTCAGATGTAGACTTTCTAGCATCTTTATCAGTTTGGAAATCAGAGTCAGTATAACAGTAAGGATCATATCCTTAGCACTATACACGAGCATGTAGTCCCTAGTTCTCCTGAAATACTTTAAGATGTTCTTAACGGCAGTTCAATGATCACGTCCAGGATTAGATTGGTATCTACCGACGGTCCTTACTGAGTAGCATATGTCAAGTTTAATACATAACATTGCATACATCAGGCTTTCAACTGCGGAGGCATAGGGAATATTTCTCATATCCTCAACTTCTTGATGTGTCTTAGGATATTGTCCTTTTGACAGATGAATTCCATGTCTGGAAGGAAACAAACCCTTTTTGGAATTCTACATTTTATATCTAGACAACATTTTGTCTATATAAGATGCTTGAGATATGGCTAGTGTCCTATTTTTGCGATTTCGAACAATTTGGATCCTAAGAATATATTGCGTATTTCCTAAATCTTTCATTTGGAATTGTGTATCTAGCCATTGTTTGACGTCGGTAAGATATCCTAAGAATGCTATAGTAGAATTGACGATCTTCTTGTAAACACAAGACTCGTCAACATTTTGTTCAAAGCCATAAGATTTGATCACAATATCAAACCTTATATTCCAGGATCTAGAAGCTTGTTTCAACCCATAAATGGATTTTTGAAGCTTACAAACCTTTTGTTCTTGACCCTGTGCAATAAACCCCTCTGGTTGAGCCATATAGATACTCTCTTCAAGATTGCCGTTTAAAAAGGTTGTCTTGACATCCATCTACCAAATTTCGTAGTCATAAAAGGTGGCAATGGATAAGAGTATTCTAATCGACTTAAGCATGACAGCGGGAGAGAAAGTTTCTTCATAGTCCACTCCCTCTCTCTAGGTATAACCCTTTGCCACAAGTCGAGCCTTAAAAGTCTGTACTTTACCTGCTTGGTCTCGTTTTCTCTTGTAGATCCACTTAGAACCAATTGGTTTTACATCATTTGGTTGATCTATAAGTTTCCAGACAGAATTGAAGTACATAGACTCCATTTCGAGGTTCATGGCTTTGAGCCACTGATCATGGTCCACATCTTTCATCACCTGTTTATAGGTCGATGGATCCTCTATGCCGTCATCAGGTATGACGACTTGTGTTTCTGTTAAATCCAAGTAACGGTCAGGCTGATGAACAACCCTCCCACTACGTCGAGGCATTCTCAACTCTTGAGAATGATGTGACTGACCAGATGTACTAGTTTTATCTACTACTTTAGTAGATGAACTAGCTCTATCTGTAACGTCTTTTGAAATTTCTTTCAACACTATTTTACTACTTGGTTGATGATTTCTAATGTGTTCTTCCTCTAGGAATGTGGCATTTGTTGATACCAATACCTTGTTTTCTTGAGGATGATAAAACAGTCCCCCTTGTTTCCTTTGGATAACCTACAAATAAGCATAACTTTGAACGATGTTCTAATTTCTTGAGATTTATTACCAACACATGTGTTGGACAATCCCAAATTCTAAAGTGACGTAAACTACTTTTACGCCCTTTCCATAGCTTATAAGGTATTTCTGAAACACTTTTAGAGGGAACATTGTTCAAAATATGGACAGTAGATTCAAGTGCATATCCCCAAAAGGAATCAATTGAGCATAGCTCATCATAGAGCAAACGATATCTAATAAGGTTTGATTTCTTCTTTCTGATACACCATTCTGCTGAGGCGTACTAGGTGCAGAAAGTTCTGACTAGATCCCGTTTTCTATCAAATAGTCTTGGAATCGTATATCCATATACTTTCCACCTCGATCTGATCGAAGTGTCTTTATTTTTTTTACCTAATTCATTCTCAACTTCAGCCTTACATTTTTTAAACTTTTCAAGAGAATCAGACTTGAGATGAAGCAGGTAAACATGACCATACCTTGAACAATCATCAATAAAACGGATGAAATATTCATGCCCACCTCAAGCTTTGATATTCATTGGTCCACAAAGGTCCGAATGTACGAGCTCTAAGGGTACTTTGGCTCTGAGACATTTTCCAGTAAAAGATCTCTTAGCCATCTTTCCTTCAAGACAGGATTCACATGGAGGTAAAGAGTTATCTTCTAACTGACTTAAAAGTCCACTATTGACCAATCTCCCAATCCTATTGAGATTTATGTGACCAAGTCTTAGGTTCCATAGATAGGTGTTGGAAGAAACCTTTTGTTTTTTATTTTGAGTTTCTAATGTTCTAAACATTTCAGTATTTAAAACAAAATTTGCTCTAGTTAGTCTTAACTTATATAAATTGTCTTCAAATGTAGCAGAACAAATTTGAATACCTTTACAAAAAATGAACTCTTCATTTATATTAAAAGATATTGTATATGATTGTTCTATAATACAAGCGATAGATATCAAATTCCTCTTCATAAGAGGTGCATACAAAACATTTTTAAGTACTAGATATCTATCTTCAAAAAAAAAAAATTTCAGATCTCCCATTGCTTCAGTTGAGACAACCTCTCATGGTCCAAATCTGAGGGTTATCTCACATTCATCAAGCTTTTTCCAAGAACTAGTTTCCTAAAACCAGAAACAAATATGATTAGTGGCTCCTGAATCTAGTATCCAAGTTGAAGTATCATATTCCACTAACATGTTTCAACGACCAGTAAATCATATTTACCTTGTGCCATTTTCTCAGCTTTCTTCTCTGCAAGGTACTTCGGGCAATTTCTCTTCTAATGCCCGTTTTGGTTACAGTGGAAACATTTTTTTTTTTTTTTTTTTTATTTATCTTGGGAGCCTACTCTTTCCCTTCTTTTTCATTTGAGCTTTAGAGGGTCCAACTTTATTTTTAGAGGACGATCCTCTTATAAATTGTTTCTTAGTGGTAGCAACATTTGCTTCCACGTCTTTCCCCTTACCTAAAGTAAGGTTTTGGAATCGCTGGAGCTCGTTAAGAAGGGTAGTGAGGATAAATTCTATCTTATTTAAAGACACATTTGTCTCAAAAGGTATAAAACTCTTCGGAAGAGATTGTAAGATAAAGCTAACCTGGTTAGCCTCATCAATGGGTCCGCCATTTACTTCAGTGATATTGAAGTACATCATCATGTCCAGGACATGTTCTCTAACAGAGGTCCCCTCCTTCATCCGCTTCGTGTAAATGTGCTTAATTGCTTCATGTCTAAGGGACCATGATGGTTTCCGAAACATTTCTCTTAACGAATCTATTATCGCTTTAGTTGTAGCTAAGGATTCATGTTACTTTGCCAAAACATTAGACATGCTGGCAAGAATGTAAATGTGGGCCTTTTCATTGGCTTTGACCCATCGATCGTATGCTTCCCGAACAGTTCTGTTAGCATTTGAGGCTGGGGCTTGAGGACATTCCTCAGTATTGTGTTTAGATTTGATTTCCATGCCGAATAATTATCTCCGTTTAGTTTCTCGGAAGCTAAGAGTTGAATTATCGAGCTATTCATGCTGAAAGGATAAACATATCCTTTTTAGTAAAAAAATATTAATCTTTTCAATCCATCAAGTTTAGCAAATAATAATAATAATAATAATAATAATAATGTACCCTTCATTATTATATTTTGCAACGATATTTCAAAAGTTTTGAGTAACCTCCACCGAAGGGCAGTCGATTATTCCTCTTTTGAACCAAGACAATCTTGACTAGATGCTAACCCCAGAATAACTCTTTATTCTTATAGCACTTTAGTTATCGCTACTTTGGTTGAGAATATACTAACATCTTAGTAATTCTTGTAAGGTGTAACCTTCCATTTTTGGATTTCAGAAACCAAAATCAACATGCTCTCGAAAGTGGAAAGTCAATATGAAAACTGATCTAAGAAAGCTTATCCAGATTTGGAGTTCGCGGTGTTCCAAATCCTATAATACAACCCTCTAAAGGGAAAGGTCGCTCCAGGGCAGACATGTAGGCGCATTATAAGATTCCCACGGTGCGAGCTAATGGAAGAGACCGTGGGATATGTTGTTACATACCCCTCATCCACTTACTATGAACTACTTCCCCTATTCACCTTGATATTGATCCATGCAAACAATCTCCAAAGGGAGTCCGCTCCTAAGCACGAGCCAAAGCCCTGCATGGACCTCACGATGTGAACTCTTAGGGACGCTAGAGCTAAAAGTATGCTACTTCTCTCTAGCTGAAGTGTTCTATAACGATTTAGGGTATAAAAAATACTTAGAGATATATTTCGGCTAAATTAAACATATCTTAAGTCTAGGTGATAGATCCATGTATAACTCTTATACTGGATTTTAACCTATGATGTCTAGGTGATAAACAAATTTTATTACCTCACATCTCTCACGCATACTCATTAAAACTAGGGTTACTTGACTTAGACGCTAGTAAGATCTCCAG
>NC_052351.1:14676663-14679583 GCF_009727055.1 Benincasa hispida
TCCCAGCGGGCCCGATAGCAATTTGGGACACCAAATGAGTTCCATTCGCAAAACCGTCTACATGGAGGAATTTTCCTCATCGTACTTAACCCCGGGTCCGTATTCACGTGTTCGCCCTCCGAAAAATCTGTGCGACAAAAATTGGGCCCCAAGGCAGGCCCCGCGGGCCCGATAGCCATTTGGGGCACCAAATGAGCTGCCGTTCGCAAATCGAGCTGCACGCACGGCTTTTCTCTGATTGTTCTTAATCCCTGGGTCCATTTTTTGCGTTTTCGCACATCGAAAAGTTCAGCAGCCAAAAATTGGGCCGCCGGCAGCCCGAAACCGGGCCCGATTGCCAATTGAGCACCAAATGGGCTCGTTTGCAAAACCGTTCTACGCGCACACTCTCTTTTCTCATTTGTCTAAATCCCTGGGTTGGTTTCGGGTTTTACCCGCCGGAAAGTTCATGCAGCAAAAATTGGGCCGCGGGCATCCCCACTACCAATAGCAGTTGGGCCACCAAATGAGGCTCCGTTGCCCAAAACGCATCTGTGCGCAGGGCTTTCTCATCGTTCTTAACCCCTGGAGTCCGTTTTCGCGTTGTTGCCCGAAAGAAGTTCCACACACAAAAATTGGGCCTCACGAGCAGCGCCCACGTGAGCTCGATAGCCATTTGGGGCACCAAATGAACTCCGATCGTAAAACCGTCTACGCAGCACGACATTTTTCTAATCGATCTTAACCCCTGGGTCTGTTTTCGTGTTTTCGCCCGTCGGAAAGTTCATGAGCCAAAAATTGGACCCCGGGGCAGCCTCGCCGAGGCCCGATACCTTGGGGCACCAAATGAGCTTCTGTTCCCAAGAACAACGCGCTGCGCGCACGATTTTTTCTAGATCGTTCCTAATTCCTGGTTCCGTTTTTGAGTTCTTGTCCATCGAAAAGTTACGGCACAAAAATGGCCCGCGTGGTAGCCCCCGGGCCGATAGCCATTTCGGGGCACCGAATGACTGATCCTGTTCGCAAAACCGTCTGTCGCACGAACTTTTCCATCGTTCATAACCCCTGGTCCGTTTTTCTTTTCGCCTGACCGGAAAGTTTGCGCACACAAAAAGTTGGGCCCTTGGGCAGCCCCGCTAGCCGATAGCCATTTGGGGCACCAAATGACTCCCGTTCGCAAAAAACATCTGCGCGCACGTCTTTTCTCAACGTTCATTAAACCCCTGGGTCCGTTTCGCTTTTACCACTGAAAGTTCTCGCGCACAAAAAATTGGCCCCGGGCAGCCCGCGGGCCTGATAGCCTATTTGGGGCACCAAATGAGACCATTCGCAGAACCGTCTACGCCACGCAGCCTTTTCATATCTTTCTTTTAACCCTGGGTCCTTTTCGCGTTCTCGCCGGAAAGTTCTCGCACAAAAATTGGCCTCGGGGCAGCCCGCCGGCTTGATAAGCCATTTGGGACACCAAATGAGCTCCCCTTCGCAAAACGTTGCGCGCCAGACTTTTTTTCATCGTTCTTAACCTCGTAGGTTCGTTTGGTCGCTTTTCGACCGGAAAGTTCGTGAACAAAATTGGGCCCCTAGACAAGCCCTGCCGGGCCCGATAGGCATTTTCGGTATTTGGCACCAAATGATCTCTGTTTCGCAAAACCGTACTGCGTCCACCGGCTTTTTCTCATCGTTCTTTAAACCCCCATGGTCCCATGGGTCCATTTTCGCATTTTCGCCCACGGGAAAGTTTAAGCACAAAAATTGGGCCCCGCCGGGCCTAATAGCCAGTTAGGGCACCAAATGAGCTCTGTTCGCAAAACTGTCTTCACGCACGACTTTTTCTCATCGTTCTTAACCCCCGGGTCCAAGAGAACGAAAATAGGTCGCGGATGGTGATTGTTGTCAGTTCGAGGATCTTACGCGGCGGAGCGAACTCCTATATCATCTTGCATTTCCTCTGGCAAACCCCCTCTTTCCATCGTACTGGAGCGATCTGAGAAGAACGATTAGGGTCATATTATATTCTTTCCACAATGCCCATAGATGAAGTGCTTCGGTTCAGATCAATTCTTCGCTGCAATCGCTTCGATCCACGCTTTCTATTAGACAAATAATCTTGGTCGACATAGAGACGTGACATAATCTTCTTTTTGTACCATGGGAAATTGGATCATTCATTGGCAATTTGGTTGGGCTATATCGTGATGAGAAATGGGCATACAATCAATGTGACTCATAGCAAGCAAGAGATGATAAGTTATTGATGTGATGACAAGGCATACCCAACAGGCTGTTGGATGAGGTTCACCATGATGGGGGTACTTTTTTTTTTTCCATTTCGGAAAGAAACAAATGCATAGGGGACCATCCTTTTGTTGCAGCATGCTCCTGAGATTTACGGATTCGCAGGGGGCCTTCCTTTAGCCTTTTCCTGATAGCTTAAGTTGATTATAGAACGTTAGCTTCTTTCTAGGCCTGGACTAATACGCGTTTTCGCTCGCCGAAAAGTTCGCGCACAAAAATTGGGCCCCGGGACAGCCCTGTTGGGCCCGATAGCAATTTAGGGCACCAAATGAGCTCCATTCACAAAACTGTCTACGCGCACAACTTTTGCTCATCGTTCTAAACCCCTGGGTCCACTTTTGCATTTTAGCCTGCCGGAAAGTTCGTGCACAAAAAGTCTAAGGAATGAGACAAAAGCCATGCGCGCAGACGGTTTTGCAAACGGAGCTCATTTGGTGCCCTAAACTGCTATCGGGCTCGACGGGGCTGCCCCGGGACCACAATTTTTTTGCGCAAACTCTTCAGCGGGCAAAGAACGCGAGAAAGGGACGGCCTGGGGGTTATGAAATGATGGAGAAACACCGTTATGCGTACGACAGTTGTTGCCGACGCAGGCTCATTTAGAGCCCAAATGCTATCGAGCCTGGCGGGGTACCCTGCGCATCAT
>NC_052351.1:14679608-14681265 GCF_009727055.1 Benincasa hispida
TAGGTTCCAATGTTGTGCTGCGAAACTTTTCTGCACGGGCGAAAACACGAAAACGGTCCCAGGAGATAAGAACGATTAGAAAAATTCGTCGCGCGCAGATGGTTTTGCGATCTGGAAGCTCATTTGGTTCCCCAATGGCTATCGAGCCGGCAGGGCTGTCTCAGGGCCAAATTTTTGTGCGCAAAACTTTCTTGGCAGTGCAAAAATGTTAAAATGAACTCAGGCCGTTAAGAATTGATGAGCAAAAGCCATGCGCGCAGACGGTTTTGCAAACGGAGCTCATTTGGTGCCCTAAACTGCTCTCGGGCTCGACGGGGCTGCCCCGGGACCACAATTTTTTTGCGCAAACCTCTTCCAGCGGATCTCTCTCTTGGGCAGCCCTGTAGGGCCCGATAGGCATTTTGGGGCACCAAATGAACTCCGTTCGCAAAACCGTCTACGCGCACGACTTTTTCTCTTCATTCTATACCCCTGGGTCCATTTTTGCGTTTTCGCCTACCGGAAAGTTGATGCACAAAAATTGGGCCCCGGAGCAGCCCTATTGGGCCTGATAGCAATTTAGGGCACCAAATGAGCTTCGTTCGCAAAACTGTCTGCGCGCACGACTTTTTATCATCGTTCTTAACCTCTGGGTTCGTTTTCGTGTTTTCGCCCGCAGGGAAATTCGCGCACAAAAATTGGGCCCCAGGGCAGCCCACCGGGCCCGATAGCCATTTGGGACACAAAATGAGCTCCGTTCACAAAATTGTCTGCGCACATGGCCTTTTCTAATCGTTCTTAACCGCTGTGTCTGTTTGCGCATTTTCGCTCGCTAGAAAGTTCGCCACAAAAATTGGGCCCCGGGGCAGCCCTTGTGGGCACGGTTGCCATTTGGGACACCGAATGAGCTCCGTTCGCAAAACTGTCATCGTGCAAGGCTTCTTCTTGTCATTTTTAACCCCTAGGTCCGTTTTTACATTTTAGCCCTCCGGAAAGTTTGTGCACAAAAAATAGGGCATGGGGCATCCCCGTCGGGCTCGATAGCCATTTGAGGCACCAAATGAGCTCCGTTCGCAAAACCGTCCGCGCGCACGTCTTTTGCTCATTATTCTTAACCCCTAGGTTCGTTTTCACATTTTCGCCTATCGGAAAGTTCAAGCACAAAAATTGGCCCCCGAGCAGCCCCGCCGGGCTCAATAGCCATTTGGGGAACAAAATGAGCTCCGTTCGCAAAACCGTCTGTGCGCAAGGATTTTTCTCATCATTCTTAACACGTGTGTTCATTTTCGCGTTGTCGCCCACCAAAAATTTCGCGCACAAAAATTGGGCCTAGAGGTAGCTCCGCGGGGCCTGATAGCCATTTGGGGCACCAAATGAGCTTAGCCGTACGGAGCACAATTTTGGTTCCCCAATGTCTATCGGCCCGGCGGGGCTGTCTCGGGCACAATATTTTTGTGCGCAGAACTTTCAAGTAGGGAAAATGCAAAGACGGACCAATGGGTTAAGAATATTGAGCAAAAGCCGTGCAAGTAGACGGTTTTACGAAACGGAGCTCATTTTGGTGCCCCAAATTGCTATCATGCTCGGCGGGGCTGCCTCGCGGCCCATATTTTTTGTGCGCGAACTTTTCGGCGAGCGAAAGCGAAAACGGACCCAGGGTGAAGAACGAAGAGAAAAT
>NC_052351.1:14682005-14706669 GCF_009727055.1 Benincasa hispida
TCTCGGCGGTACTGAAAACGTGAGAAACGTGCTCAGGTTTTTAAAACGATGAGCAAAAGTCGTGCGCGCAGACGGTTTTTTCGAACGAGCTCTATTGGTACCCCAAATGGCACAGGCCCTTGAGGCTTCCCAGGGGCCCAATTTTTGTGGCGAACTTTCTGGGGTCGCGAAAAACGCGAAATATGCGAAAAGAATGCGAAACACGAGACCAGTAGTTAAAAATGATCGAGCGGGGAAAAAAAAGTTCACCGCTGTTCGGCGCCAACGACGGCTTCTTTGCGACAACGGAAGCTCCATTTGGTCCCCAATCAACTCGGGCTATTCGGGCCGCGGGGCTTCCTTCGGGCGCTAATTTTTTGTGTTGCTGAACATTCTTAGCGGATACGGCGAAAAACTCGCGGAAAACGAACCCTATCGGGTTAGAACCGATGAGAAAAAGTCCCCGGGTAGCGCGCTAGATGATTTTGCGAACGAAGCTCATACGCTAAACTATCTATGCACACGACTTTTTCTCATCATTCTTAACCCCTAGGTCCATTTTCCCGTTTTCACTCGCTGGAATGTACGCGCACAAAAATTGGGCCCCTGTGTAGCCTCGTCAGGCCCGATAGCCATTTGGGGCACCAAATGAACTCCATTCGCAATACTGTCTACGCGCACGACTTTTTCTCATCGTTCTTAACCCCTGGGTTTGTTTTCACGTTTTCACCCGCCTTAAAATTCGCCACAAAAATTGGGCCCCAGGGCAGCCTCGCCGAACCCGATTGCAATTTAGGGCACAAAATGAGCTCCGTTCGCAAAACCGTCTATGTGCACGACCTTTGCTCATCGTTCCAAATCCTAGGTCTGTTTTCACGTTTTCGCCCGCAAGAAAGTTCGTGCACAAAAATTGGGCCCTAGGGAAGCCCCGTCGGGCTCGATAGCCATTTACGGCACCAAATGAGTTCCGTTCCCAAAACCTACTGCGCGCATGACTTTTTCTCATTGTTCTTAACCCCTGGGTCCGTTTTCGCATTTTCGCCCGCCGGAAAGTTCGCGCGAGAAAATTGGATCCCAGGGTAGCCTTGCCGGGCCCGATAGCCATTTGGGGCACCAAGTGAGCTTCTTTCGCAAAACCGTCTATTCGCACGGCTTTTTCTCATTGTTCTTAACCATTGGGCCCGTTTTCGCGTTTTCGCCCACCGGAAAGTTCACGCACAAAAATTGGGCCCCGGGGCAGCCCCGCCGAGCCCGATAGATATTTGGGGAACCAAATGAGCTCCGTTCGCAAAATCATATGCAAGCATGACTTTTTGTCATCGTTCTAAACTCCTGCATCTGTTTTCACGTTTTCACTCGTCGCAAAATTCGCGCACAAAAATTGGGCCCCTCGCAGCTCCGCCGGGCCCGATAACCATTTGGGGCACCAAATGAGCTCCATTTGCAAAACCGTCTGTGCGAACGGCTTTTTCTCATCGTTCGTAACCCTTGGGTCCGTTTTTGCTTTTTCGCCCGCCGGAAAGTTCCAGCACAAAAATTAGGCCCCGAGGTAGCCCCACTGGGCCCGATAGCCATTTGAGGCACCAAATGAGCTCCGTTCGCAAAACCTTTGAGCGCACGACTTTTTCTCATCGTTCTTAACCCCTTGGTCCGTTTTCGCGTTTTCTCCCGCTGGAAAATTCGCACACAAAAATTGGGCCCCGTAGCAGCCTACCAGGCCCGATAGCCATTTGGAACACCAAATGAGCTCCGTTCGCAAAATCGTCTGCGCGCATGGATTTTTCTCATCGTTCTTAACCACTAGGTCCGTTTTTGCGTTTTAGCCCACCAAAAAGTTCGCCACAAAATTGGGCCCCTCGGTAGCCTCGCCGGGTCCGGTTGCCATTTGGGGCCCCAAATGAGCTCCGTTCGCAAAACCGTCTGTGCGCACGGCTTTTTCTCATCGTTCTTAACCCCTGGGTCCGTTTTCGCGTTTTCGCCCGCCGGAAAGTTCGCGCACAAAAATTGGGCCCCGAGGCAGCCCCGCCGGGCCCGATAGCCATTTGGGGCACCAAATGAGCTCCGTTCGCAAAACCGTCTGTGCGCACGGCTTTTTCTCATCGTTCTTAACCCCTAGGTCCGTTTTCGCGTTTTCGCCCGCTGGAAAGTTCGCGCACAAAAATTGGGCCCCGAGGCAGCCCCGCCGGGCCCGATAGCCTGTCTCTTATACACATCTAGATGTGTATAAGAGACAGGCCCCGCCGAGCATGATAGCAATTTGGGGCACCAAATGAGCTCCTGTCTCTTATACACATCTAGATGTGTATAAGAGACAGGCCGGAAAGGCCGCGTTCAAAAATTGGGCCCCGGGTCAGCCCCACCGGGCCCGATAGCCATTTGGGGCACCAAATGAGCTCCGTTCGCAAAATCGTCTGTGCACACAACTTTTTCTCATCGTTCTTAACCTCTCGGTCCATTTTTCCGTTTTCGCTCGCCGAAAAGTTCGGGCACAAAAATTGGGCCCCTGTGCAGCCCCGTCAGGCCCGATAGCCATTTGAGGCACCAAACGAACTCCGTTCACAAAATCGTCTACGCGCACGACTTTTTCCCATCATTCTTAACCCCTGGGTTTGTTTTCGCGTTTTCGCCTACCGAAAAGTTCGCGCACAAAAATTGGGCTCTGGGCAGCCCTGCCAGTCCCAATAGTCATTTGGGACACCAAGTGAGCTCCGTTAGAAAAACCGTCTGTGCGCATGACTTTTTCTAATCGTTTTAACCCCTGGGTCCTTTTTCGCGTTTTCGCCCGCCTTAAAATTCGCCAAAAAAATTGGGCCTCGGGGCAGCCCCGCCGGACCCAGTTGCAATTCTGGGTACAAAATGAGCTCCGTTCACAAAACTATCTGTGTGCACGACTTTTGCTCATCGTTCTAAACCCTGGGTCTATTTTCACATTTTCGCCCGCAGGAAAGTTCACGCACAAAAATTGGATCCCGGGGCAGCCCAGTCGGGCCCATAGCCATTTGGGGCACCAAATGACCTCCGTTCCCAAGACCGTTTGCACGCACAAATTTTTTCTCATCATTCTTAACCCCTGGGTCCATTTTCGCGTTTTCGCCCGCTAGAAAATTTGCGCACAAAAATTAGGCCTTAAGGCAGCCCACCGGGCCCGATAACCATTTGGGGCACCAAATGAGCTCCGTTCGCAAAATCGTCTACACGCACGGCTTTTTCTCATCGTTCTTAACCCTTGGGTCTGTTTCCGTGCTTTCACCCGTTGGAAAGTTTGCGCACAAAAATTGGGCCCCAGAGTACCCTGGTAGGGCCCGGTTGCCATTTGGGGAACCAAATGAGCTACGTTCACAAAACCGTCTGCGCGCACGACTTTTGATCATCGTTCTAAACCCTAGGTTGTTTTCGCGTTTTCGCCCGCCGGAAAGTTCGCGCACAAAAATTGGGCCCCGGGGCAGCCCCATCGGGCCCAAAAAACATTTGGGGAACCAAATGAGCTCCGTTCGCAAAACCGTCTACAAGCACGGCTTTTTGTCATTGTTCTTAAGCCCTGCGTCCGCTTTCATGTTTTCGCTCGTCCGAAAGTTCGCGCACAAAAATTGGGCCCCTGAAAGCCCCGCCGGACCCGATAGCCATTTGGGGTGCCAAATGAGCTCCGTTCGCAAAATCGTTTGCGCGCACGGATTTTTCTCATCGTTCGTAACCCCTGGGTCCGTTTTTGCTTTTTCGCCCCACGAAAAGTTCGCACACAAGAATTGGGATCCGAGGTAGTCCCGCTGGGCCCGATAGCCATTTGGGGCACCAAATGAGCTCCGTTCTCAAAATCGTCTATGTGTAGGACTTGTTCTCATCATTCTAAACCCCTGGGTTCGTTTTCGTGTTTTCGCCTGCTAGAAAGTTCGCGCAAAAAAATTGGGCCTCAAGTCAGCCCCACCGGGCCCGATAGCCATTTAGGGCACCAAATGAGCTCCGTTCGGAAAACAGTCTGCCCATACGACTTTTTCTCATCATTCTTAACCCTTGGGTTCGTTTTCGTGTTTTCGCCTGCTAGAAAGTTCGCGCAAAAAAATTGGGCCCCGTAGCGCCCCACCGGGCCCGATAGCCATTTAGGGCACCAAATGAGCTCCGTTCGGAAAACAGTCTGCCCATACGACTTTTTCTCATCATTCTTAACCCTTGGGTTCTTTTTCGCGTTTTCTCCTGCCGGAAAGTTCGCCCCTTAGCCATTTAGGGCCCAGATAGCCATTTGGAGCACCAAATGAGCGTCATTCGCAAAACCGTCTACAAGCACGGCTTTTTCTCATCATTCATAACCCCTTGGTCCGTTTTTGCGTTTTCGCCCTCCGGGAAGTTCGCGCACAAAAATTGGGCTCCGCGGCAGCCCCGCCGGGTCTAATAGCCATTTGGGGCACCAAATGAGCTCCATTCGTAAAACCTCTACGCACACGACTCTTTCTCATCGTTCTTAACCCCTGGGTCCGTTTTCGCGTTTTCAGCCGCCGGAAAGTTCGCGCCCAAAAATTGGGTCCCGAGGCAGCCCTACCGGGCCCGATAGATATTTGGGGCACCAAATGATTTCTGTTCGCAAAAATCGTCTGCGCGCACTGTGAAACCCGAATTTCCATTTTTCCTACTTAAGTAGGTGGTTAAGGAAATTAACTAAGTAAAAGTTAAATCCTATGTTGAAGTGAAGGAAATTTCTAGGTGTTGAATAGAGTTTCCTTCAGTGTTGGACTAGGCATTGCCATGCGTTGGCCGTAAGATCTTGGAGAAAAACTTGGAAAATTGGCTAAATATAAACCTATATGTTGGATACGTTGGATGCCTTGGAAGATGGATACGTTGGATGATGGATGCGTTGGATGCGTTGGAAGTGTTGGATGATGGATGCGTTGGATACATTGGATGCATTGGTGAAGGAAGGAAAATGGAAGTGATGCGTTGGAAGGTTCGATGGCACGACGGTAGGCAAGGAAACGGGCAAGGCATGCGGCATGCGTTAAGCGCTCATACACAGCGCACAACCAATGCATCGAGTAGGCCAAGCGCTGCCAAATGCCCAGCCATGCATCGAGCAGCCTCGGCTAAATTGCCCAGCCGTGCGTTAATGGAAGCGCCCATGCGTCGAGCGCTACCGAGCCTACCGAGCGGCCTTGCCTATGCGTCGATGCCATGCGCCGAGTGCCCCTGCCCATGCGTTGAGCAGCCAGCCTATGCAGTAAGCGCCCTGTCGAACGGCCATGCTTATGTATCGCAGCGCCCTGCCGAGCATCAATGCATCAAGCATGCCCATGTGGCCGAGTACGCCCATGCGGCCAAGCAAGTCTGCTAGCGATGGCCAGCCTATGCAGCATGCCCATGCATCGAGTGGCCAGCGCCTATGCAGCACACCCATGCGTCGGTCACTAGCGCCTATGCCAAGCACCATGCGCCATGCCGAGAAAGCCTTGCAATGATACCGAGTGAGCTATGCATCGAGGATGAGTGGCCATCCTATGCGTTGGTGATTGCTAAGTTGGATTGCTAGGTGTTGAGTAGTGGACTATGCATTGAACATCCAAGAGTTGGACGCATTTAAAGGATGAGATCACCTAGAAAATGTCACCAAACCATGTGTCTTCTTTGGAGGAAGCCTTAAGCCTTAAGAATTTGAGGTGGTTGCATCAAATTGGAAGCTCATGCGTTAGCTACATAGGAGAAGGACACTTAGATTGCGCTTACGAAAGATTACGTTGATGGTGTAAGGAAGAGACACTTGGTCATGTGGTCAAGTAGGAGGTGTCAGCCATCGAGCAATCTTGGACGCCTATAAATAGAGCCAAGGACTTTAGATGAAAACTCAAATTCTCTTCAAAGGACATAAAGATGAGTATGTGAGGACTAAGTGGGAGAAGACCATGCGTTGGTCAAGAAGTTCCAAGAGGGGAGATGTTGTCGGGCAGAAAAGACAAGAAGTAGCATCAACTTGGAACGAGGAGTTCTCCCAGAGTACTCGTGCTTTTGATGTGATTCCAAAGCCATCTGAAAGTTAAAAGAGTCTAGGTTTCATGATGGGGCTTCTGGAGAAGAATCTCCAAGGAATCAGGCTGGAAGCTGAGAAAAAGATAGAAGGGTCAGGATTTCGGGTAAGCTGGACCAGTATTGATGTTTTGAAGATTACGGCTAAACCACGAGGATTTCTAAGCTAAGATTTTATGGTAAGCTTCCTAAGACATTTTAGAACATGTTTGAAGAAGGAAGTATCTTAAAATAAGTTCTGGAACTATGAGTAATCTAAGCTGATAATTGAATATGGAATTTAGGATTCAAAAGGGAATCAAGGAAACCTAAGGAACTTCGGAAAGGAAAGTTCCTAACCAACCAAGGTGAGTGATTATTGTGTGTTGTATTGTTGATGTAATTTCTATAAATAGGTAAATATATATGGGGGATAATGTTAAATTGGCATGATCAAGGATATATGTTTATTTGATTACTATGCTTATTGAGATATTGCTTATATGTTTGTTTTGAAAACTGAAATTGTACCGGGATACATAGTTAGCATGCTTGAAAAGGGTACTTGGCGGAAAAATATAGTTGGCTTCGATCGGCCGAAAATGATAGTCGGTGATGATCGGCGGGAAATATAGTCAAGTTACCTATGCATAGCTAGTGGGAAAATAGTCAATGTGCACATTGGAGGGATAATAGGGTACAGGGAAAGTTTTCATAGGAATTATTGTTGTTTTAGTGTACGTGTGTAAGTACTGGGAAAAATGTAGGATCATGCCACGGATAACCAATGGTAAAGATGGGGATGTTTTTATTATGTGATAACCAGTGGTCAAGCTGTGGATTAATTGTTTTAACAAGCGGTCGAGCTGAGGATTGTCCAGCGGCATGGCTGGAAAATAATATTGAACTTGTGGTAATGTTCTTGTTGACTATGCATTACTTTCCCAAAAGTATATTTCTGTTGACAAAGTTATTTGTTTATCTAAAAACACCACTCACTGGGCTTTATAGCTCATATTTTCCATGTTTTATGTTTACCCCTGCCCTCAGGTAGCGAAAGGTGAAGAGTTCCAGGGTGTTGCTAAGGTCATAGTCTGCCACGTGCCACAGTTACACTTCTGGAGGGTTTTACAGTTGTTCTTGTAAACTTTATAGTTAAGTTTTAGAGTTGTATAAACGTTACATTGTTGTAAAATAGAATGGGCCTACTTAATCAGTTGATTGTTCAATTTGTACATTGGTATCAGAGTTATTTCCACAAGAGTTATTAGGCAATAAGTGTGTACCAAAGGATTGATAACTACTGCGGTCACGCACTTTCCCAGGCTCGGAGGGTAGTCTGGGGCACCAAATGAGCTCCTTTCGTAAAACCGTCTATGCACACGGCTTTTACTCATCGCTCTTAACCCCTGGGCCCGTTTTCGTGTTTTCACCCGCCGAAAAGTTCGCACACAAAAATTGGGTCCCGGGTAGCCCTGTCAGGCCCCATAGCCATTTGGAGCACCAAATGAGCTTCATTCGCTAAACTGTCTGCGTGCACGATTTTTTCTCATCGTTCTTAACCCCTAGGTCCGTTTTCGCGTTTTCGCCCGCCGGAAAGTTCACGAACAAAAATTGGGCCCCGGGGAAGCCCCGCTGGGCCCGATAGCCATTTGGGGCACCAAATAGCTTCGTTCACAAAACCGTCTACGCGAACAGTTTTTTGTCATCGTTCTTAACACCAGGGTCTGTCTTCTCATTTTCTCCTGCCAAAAAGATCGCACACAAAATTTGGGCCCAAGTGCAGCCCCGGCGGGCCCGATAGACATTTGAGGCCTCAAATGAGCTCCGTTCGCAAAACCGTCTACGCAGACGACTTTTTCTCATCATTCTTATCCCCTGGGTTCGTTTTCGTATTTTCGCCGTCTGAAAGTTCGGGCACAAAAATTGGGCCCTAGGGTAGCCCCATCGCGCCCGATAGCCATTTGAGGATCCAAATGAGCTCCATTCGCAAAACCGTCTGTGCGCATGGCTTTTTCTCATCGTTCTTAACCCCTGTATTCGTTTTTGCATTTTCGCCCGCCGGAAAGTTCGCGCCCGAAAATTTGGCCTCGGGGTAGTCCCGCCTGGCCCTATAGCCATTTGGGGCAACAAATGATCTCCGTTTGCAAAACCGTCTACGTGCACGACTTTTTCTCATTGTTCTTAACCCCTTGGTCTGTTTTTACGTTCTCGCCCGTCGGAAAGTTTAAGGAAAAAATTGAGACCCGGGCAGCCACACCGGACTCGATAGCCAATTGGCGCACCAAATGAGCTCCATTCGCAAAACCGTTACACGCATGGCTTATTCTCATCGTTCTTAACCCCTGGGTTCGTTTTCGAGTTTTCGCCTGCTGGAAAGTTCGTGTACAAAAATTGGGTCCCGGGGCAGCAACGGCGGGCCCGATAGCCATTTGGGGCACCAAATTAGCTCCGTTCGCAAAACTGTCTGTGTGCACGACTTTTTCTCATTCTTCTTAACCCCTGGGTCCGTTTTTGCGTTTTTGCCTGCCGGAAAGTTCGCGCACAAAATTTGGGCCCTGGGTAGCACCACCGGGCCCGATAGCCATTTGGGGCACCAAATGACCTCCAACCGCAAAACCGTTTGTGTGCACGACTTTTCCTCATTGTTCTTAACCCCTGGGTCCGTTTTCGTGTTTTCGCCCGTCGGAAAGTTCGCGCATAAATATGGGCCACGGGGTAGCCCCGCCGGGCACAATAGGCATTTAAGGCACCAAATGACCTTCGTCCGCAAAACCGTTTGCGCGTACGATTTTTTCTCATTGTTCTTAATCTCTGGGTCTATTTTCCCTGGGTAGCCCCACCGGGCCCAATCGCCATTTGGTGTAGTAAATGAGCTCCGTTCGTAAAATCGTCTGCGCGCATGGCTTTTTCTCATCGTTCTTAACCCCAGGGTTTGTTTTCGTGTTTTCGTCCATCGAAGAGTTCTCGCACAAAAATTGGGCCCCGGGGCAGCCCTGCCGGGCCCGATGCCATTTGGGGCACTAAATGAGCTCCGTTCACAAAACTGTCTGTGCGCATGGCTTTTTCTCATCATTCTTAACCCGTAGGTCCATTTTCACGTTTTCGCCCGCCGGAAAGTTCGCGCAAAAAAATTAGACCCCAGGCCAGCCCCACCGGGCCCTATAGCCATTTGGGGCACCAAACGAGCTACTTCGCGAAACCGTCTGCGCGTACGGCTTTTTCTTATCGTTGTTAAACCCTGGGTCCGTTTTCGCATTTCGTTCGCCGGAAAGTTCGCGCACAAAAATTAGGCCCAGGGGCAGCCCCATCGGGCCCGATAGCCATTTGGGGCACGAAAAGAGTTTCGTTCACAAAACCATCTTCGCGCAGGGCTTTTTCTCATCGTTCTTGACCCCTGGGTCTGTTTTCGAGTTTTCGCCAGCCGGAAAGTTTGCGCACAAAATTTGTGCCCCGCCGGGCCCGATAGCCATTTAGGGCACCAAATGAGCTCCGTTCGCAAAACCGTCTGCGCGCACGACTTTTTCTCATCGTTTTTAACCTTGGGTCCGTTTTCGCTTTTCAATCGCCGGAAAGTTTGCACACAAAAATTGGGCAACGGGGCAGCCCCGTTGGGCCTCATAGCCATTTGGGGCACCAAATGAGCTTTGTTCGAAAAACCGTCTGTACGCACGGCTTTTTCTCATCGTTCTTAAGCCCTGGGTTCGTTTTCGCGTTTTCGCACGATGGAAAGTTTGCGCCCAAAAATTGGGACCTGGGGCAGCCCCTCGGGGCCTGATAGCCATTTGGGGCACCAAACGAGCTCCGTTTGCAAAAACTGTCTCCGCGCATGGCTTTTTCTCATCGTTCTTAACCCCTGGGTTCGTTTTCCGGTTTTAGCTTGTCGAAAAGTTCGCGCCCAAAAATTGTGCCCCAGGCTAGCCTCGCCAGGCCAATAGCTATTTGGGGCACCAAATGAGCTCTGTTGCAAACTCGTCTGCGTGGACGACTTTCTCTCATCGTTCTTAACCCCTGTATTGTTTTTTGCATTTTTGCCTGCCGAAAGTTCGCGCCTAAAAATAAGGCCCCGGGTCAGTCCCGTCGTGCTCCATAGCCATTTGTGGCACCAAATGAGCTCCGTTCGCAAAATAGTCTGCACACGCATGGCTTTTTCTCATCGTTCCTAACCGCTGGATCCATTTTTCGCATTTTTGCACGTCAGAAGTTCGCACATAAGAATTGGGCCCGGGACAGTACCTGTCGGTCCGATAGCCATTTGGGGTACCAAATGAGCTCCGTTCGATAAAACCGTCTGCGCGCCACGACTTCTCGCCGTTCTTAACCCCTGCGTCCGTTTTCGCGTTTTTTGCCGGCCGAAAAGTTCGCGCACAAAAGTTAGGCCCAGAGCAGCCCCGCCAGGCTCGATAGCCATATTCGGCGCACCAAATGAGCTCCTTCGCAAACTGTCTATGCGCACAGAATTTTTCTCATCTTTTTAACCCCTTGGTCCGTTTTCGCGTTTTCCATTGCTAGAAAGTTCGCGCACAAAAATTGGGTTCCCAGGAAGACCTGCGGGGCCCAATAGCCATATGGTGCAACCGAACGAGCTCCGTTCGCAAAACCGTCTACGCACACGACTTTTACTCATCGTTCTTAACCCCTGGTTCGTTTTCGTGTTTTCACCCGTCCGAAAGTTTCGTGTTTTCATGGGCAGCCCCCCGGGCCCCGATAGCCACCAAATGAGGTCCGTATCGTTCGAACGAAATCATTTGCGCACACAGCATTTTCTCACGTTTCTTAAACCCCTGTATCTGTTTTGCATTTTCCCCGTCGGAAAGTTCGCTGCCCAAAATTAGGCCCCGGTGAAGCCCGCCGGGCCAACGATAGCCATTTGGGCACCAAAATGAGCTCCATTCGCAAAACCGTCTGCGCGCACGAGTTTTTCTCATCGTTCTTAACCCTTGGGTCTGTTTTCGCATTTTCACCTGCCGTAAAGTTCGCGAACAAAAATTGGGACCCGGCGCAGCCCCACCAGGCCTGATAGCCATTTGGGGCACCAAATGAGTTTCGTTCGCAAAACTGTCTGCTCGCACGACTATTTTCTCATGTGTCCGTTTTCGCGATTTTGCCCGCCCTGAAAGTTCGCGCACAAAAACGTGGCCAACGGGACAGTCCGCCGGGCCGGATAACCATTTGGGACACCAAAAATGACCTCCGTTCGCAAAAATCGTCTACGTGCACGGTTTTTCTCATCGTTCTTAACCTCTAGGTTCATTTTCGCGTTTCGCCCGCCAAAAAAGTTTGTGCACAAAAAATTTGGTCCCAACAGCCCCGCCGGGCCCGATAGTTATTTGGGGCAGCAAATGTGCGTTCGCAAAATCGTCTGCGCGCACGACTTTTTCTCCATCATTCTTAATCCTTGGGTCTGTTTTCGTGTTTTCGCCCACTGGAAAGTTAAAAATTGGCCCCCGAGGCAGCCCCGTCAGGGTCGATAGCCATTTCGCGCACCAAAATGAGCTTCATTCACAAAATCGTCTGCGCGCATTTTTTTCATCGTTCTTAAACACTTAGGGATTCCGTTTTCGCATTTTCGCCACCCGGCAAGTTTGTGCCCAAAAATTGTGCCTCGGGGCAGCCCCGCCGGGCCCGATAGCCATTTGGGGCACCAATTGAGCTTCGTTCGATAAACCGTCTGTGCAGACGACTTTTTCTCATCGTTCTTAACCCCTTTATCTGTTTTCGCATTTTTGCCCGACGGAAAGTTCGCACCAAAAAATTTAGGCCCTGGGGCAGCCCCGTCGTGCCCGATAGCCATTTCTGGCACCAAATGAGCTCCGTTCGTAAAATCATCTATGTGCATGGATTTTTTTCAACGTTCTTAACCCTTTGATCCGTTTTCGCATTTTTGCCCGCTGGTAAGTTTGCGGATAAGAATTGGGCCCTGAGCAGCTCCGCCGGGCCCGATAGCCATGTGGGGCACCAAATTTGATCCGTTCGATAAAATCGTCTGCGCGCACGACTTTTACTCATTGTTCTTAACCCCTAGGTTTGTTTTCGTGTTTTTGCCCGCCGGAAAGTTCGTGCACAAAAATTGGACCCCGGGGCAGCCCCGTCGGGCCCGATAGCCATTTGGGGCACTAAATGAGCTCCATTCGCAAAACCGTCTACGTGCACAGCTTTTTCTCATCTTTCTGAACCACTGTATCCGTTTTTGCATTTTCGCCCGCCGGAAAGTTCGCGCCCAAAAATACGGCCCCGGGGAAGCCCCGCCATGCTCAATAGCCATTTGGGCACCAAATGAGCTCTATTCGCAAAACCGTCTGTATGCACGAGTTTTTCTCATCGTTCTTAACCTCTGGGTCCATTTTGCGTTTTCGCCCGACGAAAAGTTCGCACCCAAAAATTGGGCTCCGAGGCAGCCCCACCGAGCCTGATAGCCATTCGAGGAACAAAATGAGCTCCGTTTGCAAAACCGTCTGCATGCACGGCTTTTGCTCATCGTTCTTAACCCCTGGGTCTGTTTTTGCATTTTCGCCCGTCGGAAAGTTTGCGCACAAAAACTGGGCTCGGGGCAGCCTCACCAGGCCCGATAGCCATTTTCAGCATCAATTGAGCTCCGTTTGCAAAACCATCTGTGCGCACAATTTTTTCTCATCCTTCTTAACTCCTGGGTCCGTTTTTGAGTTTTCGCCTGCCGGAAAGTTCGCACATAAAAATTAGGCTCCGGGGAAGGCCCACCTGTCCCCATAGCCATTTGGGGCACCAAAAGTGTTCCGTTCGCAAAATTGTCTGTTCGCACGAATTTTTCTCATCGTTCTTTAATCCCATGGTCTGTTTTTGCGATTTCGCCGGCTTGAAAGTTCGCGCACAAAAAACTTGCCCCGGGGAGCCCCGCCTGCCCGATAGCCAATTTTGGGACACAAATGACCCTCCTGTTCGCAAAAATCGTCTGCTTGCACGGCTTTTCTTATCGTTCTTAACCACTGGGCCCATTTTCGCGTTTTCGCCCACCGGAAAGTTCGTGCACAAAAATATGCCCTGGTAGCCCTGCCGGGCCCGATAGCCATTTTGGGTAGCAAATGAGCTCCATTCGCAAAACCGTCTACCGCGCATGACTTTTTTTCATTGTTCTTAACCCTTGGTTTTGTTTTTCGTTTTTCGCACGCCAGAAAAGTGCGCACGAAAATTTGGCCCGGGGTAGCCCCACTGGACTCGATAGCCATTTGGGACATCCAAATAAGGCTCCGTTGTTAAAAACCGTCTACGCACACGACTTTTTTCTCATCCTTTCTTAACCCTGTCCGTTTTCACGTTTTTCACTCGCCGGAAAGTTTGCGTACAAAAATTAGTGCCCCAGGGCAGCCCCCCCGAGCCCGATAGCCATTTTGGTGGCCACCAAATGAGCTCCGGTTGCAAAAACCGTCTTGCACGCACAACTTCTTCTAATCCTTCTTAACCCCTGGTGTTCGTTTTTGCGTTTTTCCCTTTCGAAAAGTTCGGCGCAGAAAAACTGGGCTCCGGGGCTTACCCCCGGGCCGATTAGCCATCTTGTCAACCACATGACCTCCGTTCGCAAAAATCCGTCTTCGCGTGCAGTCTTTCTTTATCATTCTTAACCCCTACATCCTGTTTTCGCATTTCGCCACCGGAAAAGTTTGAGCATAAAAATTGGGCTCGATGCAGTCCCGCCAGCCCGATACCCATATGGGCAACGAACTATCTACGTTCGAAAAAACCGTTTGCGCGCATAGCTTTTTCTCGTCGTTGTTTAACCCCTGGTCCATTTTTCGCGTTTTTGCTCGCCGGAAAGTTCGACGCACAAAAATGGGCCCCGGGCCAACCCCGTCGGGCATGATAGCCATGTCGGGACCTAAACAAGCTCCGTTCACAAAATCGTCTGCACGCACGGCTTTTTCTCATCATTCTTTAACCCCAGGGTCTGTTTTCCTGTTTTCGCATGCCGGAAAGTTTGCGCACAAAAATTGGACCCGGGCATCCCCGTCGAGCCCGAAGCCATTTGGGGCACCAAATGAGCTCCGTTCGCAAAACCGTCTACGCGCTCGACTTTTTCTCTTCGTTCTTAACCATTGTGCCCATTTTCCGTTTTCGCCCGCCAGGAAAGTTTGCGCACAAAACTATGGCCCTGGGCAGCCTCGAAGACCTGATAGCCATTTGGGACACCAAATGATCTCCGTACGGAAAACCGCTTGCGTGCACGGCCTTTTTCTCATCGTTCTTAACCTCTGGGTCTGTTTTTTGCGATTTCGCCTGCTTGGAATGTTCACGCCCAAAAACTGGGCCCAGTGGACCCGCCGTGGCCCGATAGCCAATTGGGGCACCAAATGAGCTTCAGTTCCTATAAAATTCTACTGCTGCACGGCTTTTTCTCATCGTTCTTAACCCCTGGGTTCTTTTTCGCGTTTTCGCCCGCCGGAAAGTTCGTGCACAAAAATTGGGCCCTGGCAGCCCCGCTAGGCCCGATAGCCATTTGGGGCACTAAATGAGCTCCGTTCGCAAAACCGTCCGTGCGCACGACTTTTTCTCATCGTTCTTAACCCCCTGGATCCATTTTCGGGTTTTTTCCGGCCGAAAAGTTCATGCACAAAAGTTTGGCCCCAGGGCAGCACCGCCGAGCCCAATAGCCATTTGGGTCACCAACCGAGCTCCGTTCGCAAAATCGTCTGCGTGCACAGCTTTTTCTCATCGTTCTTAACCCCTGGGTCCATTTTTACGTTTTCGCCCGCCGGAAAGTTCTTACACAAAAGTTGGGCCCCGGGAAAGCCTCGCTTCGATAGCCATTTGGGGCACCAAATGAGCTCTGTTCGCAAAATCGTCTACACGCATGGCTTTTTCTCATCGTTTTTAATCCGTGGGTCCTTTTTCGTGTTTTCGCCCGTTAAAAAGTTCGCGCACAAAAATTGAGCCCCGGGTAGCCCCGCAGGGCCCAATAGCCATTTGGGTCACCAAATTAGCTCTGTTCGCAAAACTATCTATGCGCACGACTTTTTCTCATCGTTCTTATCCCCTTGGTCCATTTTCGTGTTTTCGCCCGCCGGAAAGTTCGCACACAAAAATTGGGCCCCAGGACAGCCCCACCGGACCCGATAGCCATTTGGGGCACCAAATGAGCTCCGTTCGCAAAACCTTCTATGCACACGTCTTTTTCTTATCCTTCTTAACCCTTGGGTCCGTTTTCGCGTTTTCGCCCGCCGGAAAGTTCGCGCACAAAAATTGGGTCCCGAGGCAGCCCTGTCGGGCCCAATAGCCTTTTAGAGCACCAAATGAGTCCCGTTAGCAAAACCGTCTGCTCGCACAACTTTTTGTCATCGTTGTTATCCCCTGGGTCCGTTTTCGCATTTTCACCCGTCGAAAAGTTTGCGCACAAAAACTGGGCCCCCGGGCAGCCTCGCCGAGCCCAATAGCCATTTAGGGCACCAAATGACCTCCGTTCAGAAAACTGTCTGTGTGCACGGATTTTTCTCATTGTTCTTTACCTCTGAGTTCGTTTTCGCGTTTTCGCCCGCTGGAAAGTTCACGCACAAAAATTGGGCCCCGGGTAGCCCCGCCCCAAACCACATTTTCAGCATAGGAAAGGGCGTGACTGACAGCAGTTATCAACCCTTTGGTTGACACTTACTGCCTAATAACTCTTGTGGAATAACTCTGATACCAAAATATAAACTATATGCAGTGGAATCTCTTTAGGCCAAAATTTATTAATTCATAAACATAACATATTTAGAGTCATTACAACACTAGATTCACAAGTCCCAAAACCCAAAAACCCTAGTCCCTATATGAACAACAGTAACATGTGTACAATATTAACAGTAACCACCTAAACCGATGGGTTACAATCTCTTATTCCTTTAGTGGCAGAGCAGATGCAGAGCTTTCTTCAGAGGATTTGACCACTACCTGTGGGGGGAGGGGAAAGAAAACATTTGAAAACAGGGTGAGCTTACGTCCAGTGAGTGACTTAAGAAAGATAATTGATTCTCATGCGAATCTCAATAAAGAGTTTAACTGAAATATAAGCTTCTACAGTACTTGTACTGCAGTATAAACATTTTCCAAGCATAAAACATATAAAGTTGTTTTAATCATAAAACAGTAAAACTATTTCTCAGTTGAGAATAACCCTTATTGTGGATAAAACAATCCCAACACCAACTGCTAGTTAAGAGAGAACCCTTTGCTCAATCTCTGACTCTAACTACCTACGTGCACATGGCCATACTAAGTACCGTCATACCTTATGTACTTCTGTTCAGATACCTTCTCAAACGTCCTTCAGTATCTGGTTGGTTTGGTACCTTCTAAAACTTCCTTCAGTACTAATAGATACCTTCTCAAATGTCCTTCAGTATCTAGTTGGGCGGATACCTTCTCAATTGTCCTTCGGTATCGCGTTTTAAGTAAAACTAGTCATAAATGACTTTCTCTTTAAAGAATGTAAAGTATAACACATATAAAAACATGGGTTTAAAGGTACTAATGCATGCTAAGTATATCTAACACATATAAATTGCTTCTCAATAATTTCACACACATGCATGCGTTTAAAATATAATTCATAGTTTGCTTGGAAATCACTTTGTAAAACTAGCTGGCATGAGAATAATCTTCTTTAAAACATGCTTTCGATAACACGTTATAATCAAACATTTTAAGCAAATATTTTAGTCAAAACGTTTTAGCCACTCACCTTGATTGCTTAGGATCTTTTCACTCTAGTAGCTCCCTTTTCTACCTCGGGCTCCCTTTTCACCCCTAGAATCCAGATTCAATTTACAGCTCAAATTACACATTGTTCTAAATCTTATTTTGAGATACGTACTTATAAAAATATATTCTAAAATGTCTCAGGAAGCTTACCCTAAAATTTGAGCTCAAAACTCCTCTTGGTTTGGCCGGAATCATAGAATCTTCAAGACTGGCTCAAACTGATCCGACAGCCTAACCCTTCTGTCTTCTTCTCAGTTTCCAGCCCGATCCCCTTGAGCTTTTCTTCCTGCAGCCCTACCCTAAAAACTAGACTTTCAGAGCTTTCAGGTGGCTTTGGAATCACTCCAAACGCACGAGTAAATTGGGAGAACTCTTTGTCTCAAATTGATTTGTCCTCTTCAGACCTCATTGTCCAATGCGTCCTCTATGACTAACGCATGGATTTGGCTCCAACGCAAGGTTTGCTCAACTTTCCCACTGTCTTTACGGTATTTCTGAATTGTGAACTAAAAATGAAGTCTCTTGGATCTATTTATAGGTGTCCAAACCTTCTCTAGAGTTGACACCACCTACTTGGCTGCATGGCCAAGTGTCTCCTTCTCACCCCATCAACGCAATCCTGTGATCATCGCAAGCTAAGTGTCTTCCTCCTGTGTAGCCAACGCATGAGCTTCCAATCAGATGCCACCACCTCAAATTCTTAAGGCTTAAGGCTTTCCTTCCAATAAGACACATGGTTTTGATGATATTTTCCTACTGATCTCATCCCTTGTATGCGTCCAACTCTTGGATGTTCAACACATAATCCATACTCAACGCATAGCAAGCCAAATCACTACCATCACAATTCAACTTAGCCATCGCAAGAGCTAACCATCACCAACGCATAGGGTGACCGTCCATCCTCGACGCATGGCTCACTAGGTAGCATTGCACGGTTTGCTTGGCATAGGCGCATGGTGCTGACCACCAGCGCATAGGCGCGCTGCATAGGTTGGTCGCTCCACGCATGGGCGCGCTGGCTGCTCAACGCATTGGGCGTGGTTGGCCGCATGGGCTGCGTGCGGCACCTTGATGCTTGGCCGGGTGCTTCGGGCCATAGGAGTGCTGCTTCGACGCATGGGCGTGCGGCGTATTCTGGCCATCACTCGCTCACTCGGCCGCATGGGCGTGCCCGTTCGATGCATTGACATGGCGTCTGATCGAGGCTACTCGATGCATGGGCAGGCGTCTGGCCGAGGTTGCTCGATGCATGGCATGGGCGCTGGCAGAGGCTGCTCGACACATGGCATGGGTGCTGGCCGAGGTTGCTCGACACATGGGCTGCCTTCCAACGCGTCACTTCCATCTTCCTTCCTTCAGCCGCATGCCATCCCCAACCACTCTTCCAACGCATCAACACACAAAATTTATACTTAGCCAAATTTCCAAATTTTTCCCCAAAAGTTAAGCTTCCAAATTTCCTCTTTTCTTCAAATCTCCACTATTTTCTCTAACATTACACTAGTTTCCACATCAACCTACTCATCACACTGATCTCAATAGTGAATATACTCAAGTAGAGAACTTAGGATTCAGGGTTCACATTTACCTCCCCCTTATAAAAATTTCGTCCTCGAAATTTCGCTACAAGTCTGTCAATTAAACAACTACGGATACTTGTTTCTGATTTGCTCTTCGGCTTCCCATGTTGCTTCTTCCGTGCTATGGTTTCGCCATAGTACCTTTACCAATGGGATTGTCTTATTCCTTAAAACCTGTTCTTTTCTGTCAAGAATCTCCACTGCTTCCTCTTCATAAGACAAATTCTCTTTCAACTGTACCGGTTGCTCAGGCAACATATGGGTAGGATCTGGCACATATTTCTAAGCATTGCCACATGACACACATCATGAATACGAGATAATTCTGAAGGTAAATTCAATCGATATGCCATTGAGCCAACTCTTTCTATTATCTCGTAAGGTCCAATATATCTGAGGCTTAATTTCCCTTTCCTACCAAATCTGAGTATTCCTTTCCATGGAGATAACTTAAGAAATACTTTATCACCAACTTCAAACTCTAATTCTCTTCTCCGCTTATCAACGTAACTCTTTTGCCTATCTCGAGCCATCTTAAGATTATCTTTTATAATCTTAATGTTGTCTGATGTCTGTTGCACAAGTTCTGGGCCTAGTAATTTCCTTTCATCAACTTCATTCCAACATATCGGAGTCCTACATGGCTTTCCGTATAGTGCCTCATACGGTGCCATCCTGATACTTAAATGGTAATTGTTGTTATACACAAATTCAATTAACGACAGATGCGTATCCCAACTGCCCTTAAATTGCAATATACATGCTCTCAGCATGTCCTCTAATGTCTGGATGGTCCGTTCAGACTGACCATCTGTCTATGGATGAAAAGTAGTACTAAAATATAACTTGGTTCCCATAGCTTTCTGCAAACTAGGCCAAAACTTTGATGTAAATCTGGAGTCTCGATCTGATACAATTGAAACTGGAGCTCCAAACTGACTTACGACTCGATCAACATACAACATGGCTAATTAGTCTAAGGTAATCCATCAACATACAAAATGGCTAATTAGACTCGATCAACTTAGTTGTTTTTGTCAATCTATCATCAATTACCCATATACCATCATAGCTCGTTGGTGTCTTAGGTAATCCAAACAAGAAATCCATCGTAATATGCTCCCATTTCCACTCTGGTACTAGGAGTGGATTAAGTAATCCTGCTGGCCTCTGTCTTTCTGGTTTAACTTGTTGACATATTAGGCACCTGTCAACAGACTCCGCTATTTCTCTTTTCATACCAGGCCACCAGTACGATCTCTTTAATGTTCTGTACATCTTCGTACTACCCGGATTCATAGCATAGGCTAAACTATGTGCTTCTTCTAGAATAGCTTGTTTAAGTGATAAGTCCTTAGGTACGCATATCCTACCTTCTTTCAATAGCACTTTGTCAGCTCTTAATTGGTAGTCCGTCCTCAATCCTTTATCTACTTCTTCAGCTAACTTCTGAAGATTAGAATCCTTTAATTGTTCACATAGAATATCTTCTACGAGCATAGGACGCACTTGAAATGAAGCTAATAACCCTCCTTTTTGACCGATTGATAATGTTGCCCTAGCATTATACAACTTATGAATTAGTGTACCCTCTACTGAATTAATACTAGCTTTAGCTGATCTATTTTTTCGACTTAAAGCATCAACTACTACATTTGCTTGACGTGGGTGATAGTCAATGGTACAGTCATAGTCTTTGATCAATTCGAGCCATCTTCTCTGTCTCAAGTTTAGTTCCTTCTGATCAAAGATATGCTTTAGACTTTTATGATCTGTAAATATATGACACCGCTCATCAAACAGGTAATGTCTCCACAACTTTAGAGCTAACATAACTGTCGTTAACTCCAAATCATGTGTAGGGTAGTTACATTCATGTTTCTTTAACTGTCGAGAAGCATAAGCTACTACCTTTCCCTCCTGCATCAGCACATATCCTAACACTTGTCGAGGTGCATCACAATAAACCTCAAATTCCTTACCTGGTGTAGGTAGAGTTAATATCGGTGCTGACACTAACCTCTGTTTCAGTACTTGAAAACTATGCTTGCATTCTGGCGACCACTCAAACTTCGCATCTTTTCTGGTCAGGTTTGTCAATGGCAGAGCTATCTTAGAAAAGCCCTCCACGAATCTCCTATAATAACCTGTTAAACCCAGAAAATTATGTACTTCGGTTACATTCAAGGGTCGTTCCTAGTTAACTATTGCTTCTATCTTTTGGGAATCAATGCTAACTCCGTCAACTAAAACTATATGCCCAAGGAATACGACTTGATTTAACCAAAAATCACACTTACTAAATTTGGCATATAACTTCTTTTCTCTTAGAATTTGTAACACCATCCTCAGATGTTCTTTAAGCTTCTCTATACTACTAGAATACACTAGTATATCATCTATAAAAACTATCACAAACTGATCAAAATAATGATGAAATATCTTATTCATCAAGTCCATAAATACCGCAAGAGCATTTTTCAATCCAAACGGCATTACTAAGAACTCATAATGTCCATACCTAGTTCTGAATGCAGTCTTTGGAACATTAATGTCTTTCACCTTCAACTGGTGATAACCCAATCTCAAATCTATCTTAGACAACACTGTGGCTCCCTTTAACTGATCGAAGAGATCATCTATATGAGGCAATGGGTACTTATTCTTAATGGTCACCTTATCCAACTGTCTATAGTCTATGCATAAACTAAGAGTACCGTCGTTCTTCTTAACAAACAAGACTGGCGCTCCCCAAGGCGACACACTGGGTCTAATGTACCCCTTATCTACAAGTTCCTGTAACTGAACTTTTAGTTCCTTCAGTTCCATTGGTGTCATCCTTTATGGTGTCTGGGATATAGGTGCTGTACCCGGAACTAACTCAATTGTAAACTCTATTTCCCTATCAGGTGGTAAGCCAGATAATTCTTCAGGGAACACATCTAAGAATTCTTGTACCACAGGTACATCCTCAGGTCTCAGTTTCTTATCCTGTGAAACTGCTACATAGGCTAAATAAGCTTCGCATCTTTTACTCAACAGTTTCCTAGCCTTTACTGTTGATATTAAGCTTCTTGGAAGTATTCTTTTATTTCAAACCAGGGTTATCTCTTTTTCACCTGGTTTCCTAAACACTATCTCTCTCTTAAAACAATCCATAATGGCATAGTGTTTACTTAGAAAATCCATACCTAGGATAACATCAAACTCTAGTAATTCTAATGGAATCAAGTTAACCCAAAAACTCTGATTTCCAAGAATTACTTCATAATTCCTGTAATACTCATGTACAACTAGAGTATCTCCTATAGGCGTAGAGATAAACAAATGAGCTTCGTTCGCATAACCGTCTGCGCACACGGTTTTTTCTAATCAATCTTAACCTCTGGGTCTGTTTTCGCATTTTCGCCCGTCAGAAAGTTCGCGCAAAAAAATTGGTCCCCGAGACAACCTGTCGGGCCCGTTAGCCATTTGGGGCACCAAATGAGCTCCGCTCGCAAAACTGTCTGTGCGCACGACTTTTTCTCATCGTTCTTAACCCCTGAGTCCGTTTTCGCGTTTTTGCCCGCCGAAAAGACCGTGGATGAAAATTGGGCCCCGAGGCAGCCCCGCCGGGCCCGAAAGCCATTTGGGGCACCAAATGAGCTCCGTTCGTAAAACCGTCTGTGCGAATGACTTTTGCTCATCGTTCTAAACCCCTGGGTCCGTTTTTGCATTTTCGCCCGCCAGAAAGTTCACGTACAAAAATTGGGCCCCAGGGTAACGTCGTTGTGCCCGATAGCCATTTGGGGCACCAAAAGAGATTCATTCGCAATATGGTCTGCTCACATGGCTTTTTCTCATCGTTCTAAACCCCTGGGTCCATTTTTTCATTTTCGCCCGCCGGAAAGTTCACGTACAAAAATTGGCCCCAAGGCAACGCCGTTGTGCCCGGCGAAACGGACACAGGGGTAAGAACGATGAGAAAAAAGCCATGTGCCAGAGGTTTTGCAAACAGAGCTAATTTGGTGCCCCAAATGGCTATCGGGCCGTGAGGCTGCCCTGGGGCCCAATTTTTGTGATCGAAACTTCTAGCGGGCGAAAATGCAAAAACGGACCCACGGGTTAAGAATGATTAAAAAAAGCCGCGCATATAAGCGGTTTTTTGAACAGAGTTCATTTGTTACCCCAAAAGGCTATCGAGCTCGGCGGGCTGCCTCAAGCCTAATTTTTGTGCGCGAACTTTCCGACGGTGCGAAAACGTGAAAATGACCACGGGTTAAGAATGATAAAAAAAAATTGCGTGCAGACAGTTTTGCAAACGGAGCTTTTTTGGTGCCCCAAATGGCTATCGGCCCAATGGAGTTGCCTCGGGGCCCAATTTTTATGCGCGAACTTTTCAGCGGGTGAAAATGCGAAAATAGACCCAAAGGTTAAGAACGATGAAAAATAGTGATGCGTGTAGACGGTTTGAGAATGGAGCTCATTTGGTGCCCAAATGGCTATTGAGACCCGCGAAGTTGCCTTGGGCCCAATTTTGTGCGCAAATTTTCTGGTGGGCAAAAACGCAAAAACGGATCAATGGTTTTGCGAACGGAGCTTTTTGGTGCCCACAATAGGCTACTGGCTCGGCAGCGCTACTGGGTGCTAATTTTTGTGCGCGAACTTTCCGATGGACAAAAACGCGAAAATAACCCAGGGTTAAGAAAAAAGAGAAAAAAGCAATGCGCGTTGACAGTTTGCGAACGAGGTCATTGTGACCCAAATCGCTATCGCCCCAGTAGGCTGCCTTGGCCCAATTTTTGTGCGCAAACTTTTCGCGCGGAAAACGCGAAAAAAATGAACCCAGGGGTTAACAACGATGAGAAAAAAACTGTGCGCGAAGACGATTTGCGAACGGAGCTCATTGTGCCCCAAATGGCTATTGGCCCAGTGGGACTGCCCCGGGCCCAATTTTTGTGCGCGAACTTTCTGGCGGCAAAAACGCGAAATGGACTAGGGGTTAAGAATGATGAGAAAAAGCCATGCGCAGCGGACGGTTTGCGAATGGAGGTATTTGGCGCAAATGGCTATCGGGCCTGGCGGGCTGCCTCGGAGCCCAATTTTTGTGCGCGAACTTTCGCCGCGGCGAAAATGCGAAAATGGACTCAGGATTAGAACGATGAGAAAAAGCATGTCGTAGACGGTTTTGCGAACGGAGCTATTTGGTGCCCTAAATGGCTTATAGGGCCCGGCTGCCCGGGGCCAATTTTTGTGCCCAACTTTTCGGCGGGCGAAAACGCGGAAAACGGACCCAGGGTTAAGAACGATGTGAAAAGCGGTGCACAAAACGATTTTGCGAACGGAGCTCATTTTGAGTGCCCCAAATGGCTAATAGCCCGGCGGCTTACCTAGGGTCCAATTTTTGTGCGAGAACTGTTTGGCGGGCGAAAACGGTAAAACGGACTAGGTTAAGAACTATGAGAAGAAGAGTTTCCTGCAGACGATTTTTGAACGGAGCTCATTTGTGTGCCCTACATGGCTATGGCCAGGCGGGCTGCCCCAGGCTCAATTTTTGTGCGCGGAACTTTTCTTGGCGGGCGAAAACGCAAAACACAGACCCAAGGGTTAAAAACGATTATAAAGCCATCTGCATAACAGTTTACGAACAGAGCTCATTTTGGTGCCACACGGCCCAGCGGGGCTACTCGGGGCCAATTTTTGTGCTTGACATTCGATGGGCTCATGTGGTGCGTGTAGACATTTTTAATGAGCTCATGTCGTACCGCAAATGGTATCGGGCCGGTGGGGTTCCGGAGACCAATTTTGTGCGCGAACTTTCCGGCAGGCGAAACGCGAAAAATAACCCATGGTAGAGATGTGAAAAAAGCTGTGCGTAGACAGTTTGTGAACATTGCTTATTGTGCCAAATTGTCTATCGGCCCGGTGGCAGCTCGGGCCCAATTTTTGTGCACCGAGCTCTCCGGCGGCGCAAACACAAAAACAGACATAGGGTTAAAGAACGATGAAAAAAGTCATGCGCCAGACGTTTTACGAATGGAGCTCATTGTGCCTCAAATGGCTGTCGGCCCGACGGGCTGCTAGGGCCAATTTTTTACCAAACTTTCGTGTGGTCAAAATGCGAAAAGACACAAACTTAAGAAAGGTGAGAAAAAGTCATGCGCGCAGACAAATTTTGCGAACGAGCTCATTTAGGTCCCCAAATGGCTAATCGGCCCGAGGGGCTGCCCCGGAGCCCAAGTTTTGGCGCGAACTTTCGCGAGCGAAAACGCGAAAACGGACCCAGCGGGTAAAGAACGATGAAGAAAAAGCGCGCGCTAACAGTTTTCGAACAGAGCCTTTGTAGCTCTAAATGGCTATCGGCCCGTCGGGCTGCCTTGGGCCAAATTTTTGTACGTGAACTTTCCTGTGGCGAAAACGCGAAAACAACC
>NC_052351.1:14709764-14880571 GCF_009727055.1 Benincasa hispida
TTTTCGCTCGCCGGAAAGATCGTGCAAAAAATTTGGGCCCCAAGGCAGCCCTGCGGGGCCCGATAGCCATTTGGGCACCAAATGAGCTCTGCTCGCAAAATCGTTTGGTGCATAATTTTTTCTTAACTCTTGGGTCCGTTTTCGCGTTTTCACCCGTCGGAAAGTTCGCGCACAAAAATTGGGCCTTGGGGTAGCCCCATCAGGCCTGATAGCAATTTGGGACACCAAATGAGCTTCGTTCGCAAAATCGTCTAGCGCACAGCTTTTTTCATCATTCTTAACCCCTGGGTTTGTTTTCTCGTTTTTGCCTACCGAAAAGTTTGTGCACAAAAATTGGGCCCAAAGGCAGCCTTGCCAAACCCTATAGCCATTTGGGGCACCAAATGAGCTCCGTTCGCAAAACCATCTTGCACATAACTTTCTTTTATTATTCTTAACCTCTGGGTCTGTTTTCATGTTTTCGTCCATTGAAAGTTCGCGCACAAAAATTGGGCCCTGAGGCAGCCCCGTTGGGCTCGATAGCCATTTGAGGCACCAAATGAGCTCCGTTCACAAAACCATCTGCCACATAATTTTTTTTCATCGTTCTTAACCCCTCGGTCCGTTTTCGCATTTTTGCCTGCCGGAAAGTTCAAGTACAAAAATTGGGCCCGAGGCAGCCCCTCGGGCCCGATAGCCATTTGGGGCACCAAATGAGCGACGTTTGCAAAACCGTCTGGCGTTCAGCTTTTTTCCTATTCATACCTCTCCACGGCCCTAGGTTAAGATATGCTAAATTTTGGAGGCATATGCTGAATTTTGAAGGCCAAATCGATGGAGGTCAAAGTTAATCTTCATTATTCTCTAGGTTAGTTTTTATTTTATTTCCGGATTATGAACGTGTATTGGAACGTATCTCGTCGGTTTGTCTATGAATCGATGAGGTAATCTTTCGTTTAGTTCTTGGATCAAACGTTCTTTGTATTTTAATGAGTTTTTTTTTTGTTAATTCTTTGTGCTTTAATTCAGAATTATGTTTTTCTTAAATCTTGTTTAATTTAGACTTGCTTTCATGTGTAGGATTGACACCCCTATCATGATCGCACGTCTTCGCTAGTTAAATTCAAGCTCGCACGTATCCTTGTGTATGTCCATGCTTTGAATTTACCCTTGTAACACAAACTAGATGGGCATGCTTAGTTTTTTTAGGCTGTCCATGAATCTTTACATCGCACGTTTAATCCAGATTTAAAGAATAAATTAATTATTTAGACAGGACTTTTTTAACACTTAATCAACGTAGTTGAATCTTGAATCTTAATGCATGTGTTTCTAGTTCTTTATGGCCACTGAGGACCCAATTGCATCTAGGAGCATGTAGGTTAGTTAGAGCATGGCTTTCCAGCCTTAATTACGAATTAGGACGCTCGATCGGTTCGAATTAATTGATTTTCAAGCTTATAGAGATTAGTTAATTCACATTGATTGGGTAGTTATGCATGCATAATTCGAATATATGATATGTTGGCTGAAAATAATGATTTAATTTACATTGAATGACTATTTGATCCAAGAACTAAATGAGTCCATTACCGTTTCATATATCCATTGCATTTTATTTCCTTTTCATGCATGTTATCTCTTCCACATAAAAACCCACCATTTATCACTCTAGTTAGAAAATTAACTTAATGAAACCAATCACGCTTCTCTGTGGATTGACTCGGACTTATCACTGCTGCTACATTTTAGTAGTGATAGAAGTAGTTCGAAATTATAAATTTTCTTTTGTTTCGGTTTGGATTCAAATTAACGACATCGATACCCGATCCGAAACACCCCTCTCAGGCCAAGAGAGAGTGTGACATCACATTGTTCAAGACCCGGAATCAACCCTTAAGGGAGTAATTTATCTACTTACCCCTGCTTTAGGGAAGGAGTGAGTTCCATCTTGTGTAGCTGTGTTCCCAGCTCTCCAATTAGACAAATCCCCAAAATGGTAGGCTTGTTGAGTCGAGGATCTGGCCACTCTCATCCATACAAATCATAGGACTGCCCTCATAGGCAGGAGTTCACAACACACTCAGGATTCAGGTCATGTTACCTATAGTCATCCTAGTGAAATGTCAGTCTCTATTATGAATGGTGTTATATAATAAGACTAAACATTTCGTGGTCCGGTCTTATACAAACTCCTTTGTATAGAATGTCCTTGCTCGAATGTCTAATATATGAATGATCAGGATCAGATCATTTGTAGCACTTTACAAAAATTGTAACACCTACAAAGCGGGCCATACTCATAGTGTCACTAGAATAAGGTACCCAGCCTTATCCATCTACTATAGACCATTTAGGTTATTACTTAAACATGATCCACCTGTACGTCTCCACATACATGTTTAAGTTACAAAGATAACCTTGGATGTTAGTTTATTGGTTTGTGGTTAATGCAACTAAAATATCACATATTTTATAGACAAAGTGAATAAAATATCATATATCATTAATCACATAAGAGTTCGTTCATACAATGTTTACAAACTATAGAACCCTATGAGATTTAAGGCATCAACCCCAACAATCTTCCACTTCACCTAAAGCTACTGGGGTGTACAAGATAATGAAAATACAAGTACACAAACAATAAACTAGGGCATAAGAAGCCCAGTACAATATCTCCCACTTGCCCCAGTCCAGCTATGGTCTGTCCCATAGACCCATACTTTGCAGGTGACCCTCAAACACTGTAGCTGTGAAGGCCTTCATAAATGGATTAGCAATGTTGTGCTCCGAAGCTATCTTCGTGACAATCACGTCCACTCGATGCACAATCTCTCGAATGAGATGATATTTTCGCTCTATGTACTTGTCGCACTTATGACTCCTAGGCTCTCAGGAATTAACCAAAGGAACCACTATTATCATAATAAAATGTGATAGGCATTGACATATCTGGAACAACTTCCAGATCAGTCAAGAATTTCCTGAGTCAAATGGCCTTCTTAGTAGTTTCACAAGCTGCTACATACTCAACCTCCATGGTGGAGTCCGCGATGCACCCCTGCTTGGTGCTTCGCCTTATTACTGCCCCTCCGTTAAGAGTGAACACTGATCCTAATGTGGATTTCCTAGAATCCCTATTAGTTTCATAATTAGAATTTGTATACCCTGTAAGGATCAAATCCTTAGAACCATACACAAGCATGTAGTCCCTCGTTCTCTGTAGATACTTGAGGATGTTCTTAATGGTTGTCCAGTGATCTAATCCTGGATTAGATTGATATCTACTAACTATCCCCCCTATATAGCAGATGTCAGATCTAGTACATAACATTACATACATCAAACTACCCATGACATATGCATAAGGGATCCGTCTCGTATCCTCAACCCCTTGAGGTTTCTTAGGGCATTGTTCCTTAGACAAAGTAACTCTGTGCCTGAAAGGTAATAAGCCCCTCTTGGAGTTCTGCATCGAATATTTGACAAACATCTTGTCAATATACGATGCCTGAGACAGTGCTAGCATTTTGTTCTTTCGATCTCGAAAGATCTGAATACGCAGAAAAAACTGAGCCTCTCCCAAATATTTCATTTAGAATTGGGTCGCTAGCCAGTTCTTAACTGAAGTCAATAGTCCTACATCATTCCCAATGAATAGGATATCGTCTACATACAACAATAGGAAAACTAGTGAATTGTGGATGATTTTCTTGTAGACACAAAGCTCATCAACGTTTTGGTCAAAGTCATACGATTTGATCGCAGTATCAAATCGAATATTCCAATATCGAGACACCTGTTTCAACCCATAAATGGACCGATTAAGTTTGTAAACTTTTTGCTCTTGACCTTGGGCAATGAATCCCTCAGACTGCACCATATAAATGGTCTCCTCAAGATTTCCATACAGAAAAGCAGTCTTGACATCCATTTTCCATATCTCATAGTCATAATATGAGGAAATGGATAAGAGGATCCAGATAGAATTAAGCATGGCAACAGGAGAGAAAGTCTCCTCATAGTCGACTCCCTCTACCTAGGTATAACCCTTTGCCACCAGTCTGGCCTTGAAAGTTTGCACCTTCCCTTCAGCACCCCGTTTTCTCTTGTAGATCCATTTACAATCTATAGGTTTAACCCCATCAGTTTATCTACAAGATCTCATACGGAATTAAAGTACATAGACTCCATTTCGAGATCCATGGCCTTGATCCATTCATCTCTGTCAACATCCTTCATTGCCTTCTTGTAAGAAAATGGCTCCTTAACTTCGTCATCAGTTACCATAGCTAGGATTTCAGTTAAACCCATATAGTGAATAGGTGGGTTCACAACCCTCCCACTACATCGAGGTTCCCTCAACACTTGAGATGAATTTGATCTATTAGATGAACCTACTTCAACAACTCTTGTTGAGATACTAGACTCTTCAACAACTTTTGTTAAAGATTCAATAGTTTCTTTGGAAATCTCATTCAACACAATTTTGTTTCTGGGTCTGTGCTCCCTTATATGGTCTTCCTCAAGAAAAGTAGCATTTTTCAATACAAATACTTTGTTTTATTTAGGATCAAAGAAATAACCACCTCCCTTTCCCTTGAGTGATCCTACAAATAGGCACAACCTTAAACGTGGTTCCAATTTTTTAGGATTAGCCTCAAACACATGTGATGGGCAACCCCAGATTCTGAAATGACATAAACTAGCTTTACGACCATAACATAACTCCAAAGGTGTTCTAGCAACACTCTTAGAGGGATCACAGTTCAGGATACGTTGCAGTCTCTACTGCATAACTCCAAAATGAGTAAGGTAAGGAAGCTAACTCATCACATATCGAACCATGTCCAACAGGGTTCGATTTCTCCTTTTTGATACACCATTTTGCTAAGGTGTACCAGGTGTTGAGAGTTGGGATACTATTCCATGTTCTATCAAATAGTTCTGAAAATTTAAATCCATAAACGCTCCACCTTGATCAGATTGAAATGTTTTAATCGTTTTATTTAATGCATTTTCAACTTCAGCCTTGAATTCTTTAAATTTTTCAAAAGATTCAGACTTATGTTGCATTAAATAAATGTACCCTTATCTTGAATAATCATCAGTAAAAGTTATGAAATATTCATAACCTCCCTTAGCTCTTACATTCATCAAACCACAAAGGTCTGAATGCACTAGCCCTAGAGGTTCTTTGGCTCTATGACCTTTTCCATTAAAAGGCCTTTTAGTCATCTTGCCTTTAAGGCATGACTCACACACATGTAAAGAATTTTCTTCTAACTCGTTTAGAAGTTCATTCTTCACCAACCTCTCAATGCTATTGAGATTAATGTGTCCTACTCTTAGGTGCCAAAGTTGGACATTTTCCTTAGGAGAAATTCTAGGTCTTTTATGTTGGGTTACAGTAGTTTTAAACATTTCTATGTTATAGAGGCCATTTGTTGCTAACAACCTTAACACATACAAATTGTTTTCCAGTTTAGTAGAGCATATATCAACACCTATAATAAAAACTTTATTAAAAGAAAAGTTCAATTGATAATTGTGTTCTAACATACACTTTACAGAAACTAAGTTCCTTTTTAAATCAGGAACAACATATACATCATTCATAATGAGAAATTTGTTCTGTAAAGTTAACCGGTGACCTCCCATTGCCACAGCTGAGACGACGTGTCCGGTTCCAACTCGCATAGTCATCTCTCCAGCATTAAGTTGCCGCTAGGAACTAATTCCTTGAAATGGAGAACAAACATGGTTAGTGGCCCCAAAGTAAATAATTCAAACAGAATCATTATTCTCCACTAAACAAGTTTCCAAGACAAGCAAATCACATTTACCTTGTTTGGCCTTCTTCTTTTCCACCAAATACTTGGGGAAGTTCCTCTTCCAATGCCCATCCTGGTTGCAATAGAAAAATTTCCCCTTGTCAACCCTGACAGGTAGCCTATCCCTTGGTGTAGCAACTTCTAGGTTAGCAGCAACCTTCCCCTTTCCACCCTGTTTCTTCTTCCACTTTTTGGTGTCGGAGGAAAAAGGTAGACTTTGTTCCTGAGGTCGAACCTTTATGGAACTTTTTGGAAAATGAAGCAACATTTGCTTCATTCTTCTTTTCCTTGCTTTTCAACAAGGATTGGAAAGTCTGCATCTCATTGAGTAGGGTAGTCAGGTTGTAGTCAATCTTGTTCTAAACAACATTGCTACAGAAGTGCAGGAAACTTTCTGGTAAAGATTCCATAATGATGCTAACCTAGCTGGCCTCATCGATGCTTGACCCGTTCGTCTCCGACACGTTGAAGTGGATCATCATGTTGAGAACATGTTCTTGAATAGATGCCCCCTCTTGCATACGGGCATTGAAGATGTATTTGAAAGCATCGTGCCTGAGCTGTGCGGATGATTGTTCAAATATTCCCCTCAGGGACTCCATGATCTCATGAGCCAGCAGGGCTCATGCTTCTTGGCCAAGACTTTGTTAAGGCTTGCCAAGATATACGCTCGAGCCTTTTATTTTCCCTTGTCCAATGCTCATATGCTTCCCGAACATTTCGAGTAGCGGTAAGAAGTGGAATAGGAGGACACTCCTCCATCAGGACGAAACGTAGGTCACCAATGATTAAAATCGTGTTCATCGTATTTTTCCAACTAGCGTAGTTCTCACCAGTTAAATTATTGGTGGCAAGTAAACTAAGAGTAGAGGTAGCCATTTTAAATTGTTGAAAAAGAACAAACTTAATTTAGTCTACCTGCATTAAACCACTTTTAGAAAACCAATCAAATTTTAGCAAAATAGTCTAATGTACCCTAAGTGACATCTATTTTGCAACGATGCTTCTGTGAGGTAGGAAAAAAGTCACCGTAGGGTGATTAAGTGCCCCTTCACTAAAATGAAACATTCTCAACCATTAGACAGAAATAACTCCTTGTAACTATAACTGATAGTCACCCATTGTTCAGTCTAGAATTTGTTAACATCCTTAATAATTCTGTGTAAGTGTAACCCCTCATTTTAGATTCTAGAGTCCCACCCAAATAAGCTAACTTTAGGGAAAATCCGATTGGAATAAGAGACTAAAGAAACCCTATCCATTTCTAGAGATCAAATAAAGTGTCATGCAATACTGCCATCCTTTAGGGTACACCCACAATGCCTCGAGGCGATGTTTGAAACTTTATCTAACCTAATGAGAGAGACCGAGGAATATGTTGTCACACGTCCCTTTCCACTTACTATAAACACTTTCTCCATTCACCCTGGTATTAACTTACCCAAATGCCAACCGTAGGGGGACACCCTTGGTGCCTCGAGGCCGAGAGTAGATCTCACGGTATGAACTTTTAGGGAGAAATGTGTAGAGGTATAAATGAAGTATCATATACCTTATTTTCCTCCCACTGAGTGTTCTACTTTGGGTTAATTAACTTAGGAAAATCCGACTACTGATTTTATCTAAGTATTTGTTTAATTTGCTAAAAAACAACTCTTGTCTTTAATAATTAAACAACTTTGATTCAAGTCTCATTAAACTCTTTAATAGACTTACATCAAATTTGCATGCATGTAATAAATCTATCCGATTCACCTTTTCAGGTAGGTTCTCAGGTAGGGGTGCGGCGTTTCCATCGACTTAAGTACCCCAGCCTAGCTAGAACTAGCCTTAGACAAAGGTATCTTATAGATACATTTGTTACATATTTAATCTTTTATTAGTAATCAATTTAATCCTATTAAGCCGATTTAAAAGACAAAACTTAGATTTCTAATCTCATTAGAAACGTGATCTTAGGTCTATCTTAATCATATTTTAAAACGATTTTAAAAAATGATTATAGCCTAAGGTTTGCATGCAACTCTTTATTATTAATTTTAATTCTAATTTCATTTATTATAACGATTTAAGTAAGTGAAACAACTAAAACCAATCATTACATGATAGACATACATAAATTAATTATAACATTTAGAATTTAACCTAAAATAGTGTCATGCTTCATGCAATGTTCATTCATACTAATATATAACATTTATGTAACTCAGTAATGAACTATGCAATAGCATACATTCCATACAATCATTCAACCTTATATTATAACACTTATAATATAAATTATGCATGGATATACTATAATGCATGCATACATATACTATAACTCTTATATTATATGATGCATGAGCATGCTTTTATGTAATTTAAATCATGCATACTAATATATTATAACACTTATAATATAAAATGATACATAAAAATAAATGCATAACCTATGGTGAGTTTTAAAACTATATGACATACATTATGACATATAATAAAAACATACATCACATGTATATTTAAACTAAATGTTGATGGACCAGGATAGAAACTCTCTAATACGAAAATTAAAAGGCTAATCTATTACAAAAAAAGAGTCCACCAGTTCGGAATAAGTGAATCGAGTCTTGAACAACTCGCCTCGAACCACTCCATAAAGAGCCCTTGTAGCTAACCATGTAGCAAATGCCCCATCATCGAGCATCAAGGCATCAAGCATATACGATCGCGTAGCTTATGACTATGCGATGAGCATGAAAGTCTACGCAATCGTGTAGCGTGCATCGAGTATCAAATACTACGCGATTGTGTAGTTAACGCAACATAATCACGTAGCATTAGCTATGCGACCGCTTAGCAAATGCTATGCGATCATTTAACAAATGTGACATGATCGTGTAGCAAACTCTACACGATCACATAATAACAATTAAATGATCGTTTAGCTTTAGCTACACGATGCGACAACCTTCATTTCGTCTTCTCCATCGAAATGCACTGCAACCCTTCTTCTGAAGCTTCACGAGCGACTCAAAACTAAACAAATTTACAGGCTCGATTGCAATATATTGCCCAAAAACCCAGGGGCCCTTACAATACAACTTTTTAAATTAAACAGAAAGCCATAAAAAGAAATTTTGATCCCGAAACATCCATAAAAAACACATCTATAAACATTTATCTCATAAACACAATGCAAATTATAAAATCCACCAATACTTAAATAATTCAATAAAGAATGGAATTTGAAATCAGAAACCAACGAATCTGGCTTTGATACCAATTGAAGAAACTCGACTGAGAAGATCCTTGAGCGGAAGCGGATCGTCCAAATTTCATTAATTATTGAAAACATAATTTACAATAAACATACAAGAGATATGCATTCAAAATAAACTACAGCATGCTTTTTACAAGAAAAAGGGTTTCAAGATACATTACCTTTGAAGACCTTTTCCTTCACGTAACCTCCCTCGAACATTCACGAACCAGTAACTTCTTACAGACATACTTCAAGATTTTCTCGTACCAAACAAACCAGACACAAACACAAAGAGACCTTGGTATTCTCGAGGTGAGAACCTAGGAGTGGTGGGCTCTGACTATTTTGGTTAAGAGGAATAGTTTGGGTGGAGAAAGAAGAAGATTGAGAAAGCTCTCAAGAAATCAAGAACATAGAACACTTCTCAATCATTCAACAAATTACAACTCGTCCAAGGAAGAAGAAAAACAATTTTTTTTTATTTCTTTTGCCATAAAATTAAAACCACCCATTAAGGTAGTTGGAGAGAAAAGGTGAGAAAGTTATTATTCAAATAATAATAAAATAATATAAATAAATATGATAACTAACTTATCATATTATATTTATATTAAATTATACGTTATATCAAGTATAACACATAATCTATAGTTTTAACATTGTATCACATACAATATAAACTATAGTTTCTTTTCTCTATTTTATGGTATTTAATATAAATCATATTTATATTAAATTTAACAATTATGAATCACATTTATAGAAAATATATTTGAATCTCATTCAAATATTTATTTTCTCCCATTAAACTAAAATGTATCAAATACATTATGACAATCATATCATATATAATTGAACAATTTAATTATATCATGTATAATTAAATCCCTCTATTAATTTGTACAATTCAAATTAACCCAAAAACTGATTCTCAACTAAATCCTTTTGAGCTATCAATGGGACCTTATGGACTTGTAGTTTGAAGCTCAAACAGTACATGAATAATTAATTAAATTCTTTAATTACATTATCCACCATCCGTTAACTGTCGGGCACTCCACTAAACACCGACAGTTGCACTCTTCGCACTACAGATATATTTGTGTGTCCATTGGATATAACCAATCAACAGTATGATGATCTTTTACAAATTGCTCGTAAGTACAGCTAGGTCAAATTACCATTTTGCCCCTATAGTTACATCTAACTCCTTAAGTACCACTGATTCCTCTAATGAACAACAGATCATAGTCCTACTATGACTAAACCCCTCTCGAGCCAAGAAAGTGTGTGACACCACATTGTTGAAGACCCAGAATCAGCCGTTAGGGGAGTAATTTATCTACTTAATTCTTCTTCGGGGAATGAGTGAATTCCATCTTGTGTAATTATGTTCCCAGCTCCCCAATCAGACGAATCTCCAAAATGGTAGGCTTGTTGAGTCGGCGATCTGGTCACTCTCACCCATACATCAAAGAACCATCCTCATGGGCAGGAGTTCACAACTCACTCAAGATTCAGGTCATGTTATCTATGGCATCCTGATGAAATGTAAGTCTCTATTATGAACGGTGTTATATAATGAGACTAAACATTTCGTGGTCCGGTCTTATACAAACTCCTTTTGTATAAAATGTCCTTGCTCGCATGTCTAATACATGAATGATCAAGATCAGATCATTTGTTGTTACAAAAATTGTAACACCTACAAAGCGGGTCATACTCGTAGTGTTACTAGGATAAGGTACCTAGCTTTATCCATCTACTACAGACCATTTAGGTTATCACTTAAATATGATCCACTTGCCTGTCCCCACATACATGTTTAAATTACAAAGATAATCTTGGATGTTAGTTTATTGGTTTGTGGTTAATGCAACTAAAATACCACATATTTTATAGACAAAGTGAATAAAATATCATATTGTTAATCACATAAGAGTTTGTTCATATAATGTTTACAAACTATAGGATCATACGAGATTTAGGGCATCAACCCCAACACATATAATATTTAAATATGATTTAAATATTAATTTCATGAATAGGGATTCATGGTTATGGTATTGATGTTTGATTAATTTAATCTTTTATATTAAAATAAAATAATTAATTAAATAGTTTAATTTAATTATTTATTAAAGAATTAATTAGAAAAATTAATTATTGAATTAATTTTTGTAAAATTAGTGAAATTTTAGTTTAATTAAACAATTATGGTGAAGTTTTCGTTTTAGTTTTGAAAAGAATTTCAAAATTAATCATAGAAAACTTGGTTTTGGAAAAACTCACTAAAAGTGGGATTTTCCCACTTAGATTAACACCATGAAATCCACTCAATTGACATAGTAGATGTTGTCTTCAAAACATGCAATGTGATTGCATGAAGAAGCTAAATAAAACTCAGAAAATTTGAGCTGAGAAGTGATCCATACAGCTACGTTTTCTGGTTTTGAGAGAATAAGTGTTCTTCATTCTCTAGGTGAAGAACTAAGAACAATCTCCATAATTCCCTCCAATCTCAACTCATTTTGAGTCCCACAACTCAATCTAAGGTCCTAGAGAATAGTAGAGAAGATCTTTTGGTGGTCTACACCTTGTAGCTGAGGAGATTGTTGCTGATTTCGTGGATTAAAGGAATTCTTCAAAGGTATTTCAGAAACCCTCTTGTTATTCTATGAACATGCTTAATTTGATGCTAAGATTGATGAATTAGAGTGCTTAATAATCCTGAATTCTTTTGTTGATTGCTTGTTAGCTCCAACAATACAAAGATAACACAACTTGCATAACTCAATCCGAAAGAGGATATATTAAAGGAGATATAACAAAGCATATTTCATCGAAGCTTTTCTACACTCGTGATCTTGAAGAAAATGGTGACATCACTGTTTAACAAATTTGTTCGAGGGATAACCTGACAGACTTATTTATAAAGGTATTACTAACTGCAATTTTTGAAAAAATGGTGCACAATATTGGAATGCGTCGACTCAGAGATCTTAAGTGATGTTTTCGTGAGGGGAGTAAATATATTGTATTCTTTTAAGAGTATGTATTATATGAAATGTGTACTTTTTTCCTTTCACTAGTGTCTTTCCATTGGTTTTTCCTAGTAAGGTTTTAACGAGATATATTTCATATGTATATATGGTCATCCAAAGGGGAGTATTATAAATATCATAAAAATAGATGCCTATGCCCAATGCTTAGTGCCCTAAAAGTCATGTGTCATTTTTCATGTTGTCCATGTAGCTTGTAATAATTCATGTTTAGTGTCCATGTAAGTCCATATCTTACATGTCACCTTGCCGATAAATAGTAGCATTTTGTGGATCTTAAAATGATGCACATTGATGAGAATAAAAAGAAATTTTCATACATTTCTTATTTCCATACAATCCTATTTTCTATTTCTATTATTCCTATTTCCATAAAATTATAATTTTAGTTATTTTTAATTTAGTTATTTATGAGTTTAGTTCTATTTTATTATTATTATATTATATTATATTTATTATTACATATTTTTTTCCTCCATATTGGTTGTACTCCATTGTGCTTCTCAATTTCACAACAAAAACATAATTAATAATTGTTTTTTTTTATCAAACTATGTAACACATTGATCTCAATACCAAATTATAACTAAATTAAAAAATCATAAAATACTCTTGAGTACCCCCATGGAATAAATATGGTAAGGAAATAAGTTTCTTTCTTCTTCTTTTTTTTGAAAGGAAACATGAAATTTAATGGCATGATTAATCTGAAAATATTTGGAAAGAAATTAAAGAATTACATCACGAGACATAAACAAAGAAAACCACTAAAATAAAGGGAAAATATTGTACAAGAAATTATCTCATCTAAAACTTTTTTTCCCATAAGGGTGTACATCAAAAAGTTGTGAGATCAATGAACGTGGAAAATGGAAATATCCTCCAAACGTATACCATCAATAAAAAAAAGAAATGAAAAAAAAAAACCTTCAATTATTTCAACACCATTCCCATATTAGCTAACCACACCATCAATAAAAATTTTAGAAAGAAAAATTTATATTTTTTTAATTTGAATACAATAACGAAGGATCAAAGCTCCAACTTTTAGAAAGAAAAGTCATGACAATTACCGTTGATTTAAACTTTGAGAATAATTTTTCATGGGTTAAAATATCATTTTGGTCCATATACTTTCAACTTTAGTCCGAATACTTTGAATTATTTGATTTTAATTCTTGTATTTTCAATCAATCTTAAATTTCGTCTCAAATGCTAGTTTATTGGATTTTTTTAAAAAAAACCTTTTATTATCAATTACTATAAATTTTAAAAACCTATTCAAATATTTTAATTTACTGCAAGAAAATTATTATTATTATTAAAAATTTATTTTAAATGACAAAACTACTGAAAATATTTACAGATAATAACTATCACAATTTATATGTGATAGACAATAGTAGATCGCAATAAACTACTATCCGTGTCTATCATGGTAGACACGAACAGTTTGTAGTCTTTTGCAAATAGACAGTGAAATTTTGTTATATTTGTAAATATTTTAGTTCATTTTTCTATATCTAAAATAACTCTTATTATCATTTAATCAATTTCGGTAAAAATTAATTTTGAGGGACTAAATTTAAGATTTATTAAAAGTATAAGGATTAAAATTGAACAAACTTCATAAAATGGTATTTTAACCCTTTCCATTTGCTATCTTATTAGTTTGAAATTTGATTTTGAAAGGAATCAATGCATATTTCAAGACAAGTCATTGCGTAGTTTTGATCGTTGTGAGATTGGTCAAGTCAACACTTTAACATGATATTTTTCATTCTAAACATTTTGCTAACTATTCGATTCAGGATATTTGTCTCAACTAGAAAGCTTTTATTGCTTCTTCATCTGTTTAAATCTTTATTTAATCTTGTGGTTCTGGTCTTTATTGACAAATTTGAATTTTCATTTTTGTATCATCTCTACTCTAAGCAATAGACTGATCCATTATTTCAATAAAAATATTGTTTCTGTTTTAAAATATANTATATATATATATATATATATATATATATATATTAATATTTGTTAATCCACTGATACTCTTCTCCTCGTCGTCTTTGTGTTGGAGCAATCGGATTCAAGTCAAGCCTCCGCCATGGAAGACAGTCGTGTACGGTGGTCCGATCTTCCTCCTGAACTTTGGCCAATCATCGGTAAACGCCTTGATACCCACATCGACATCCTCCGATTTCGCAGCGTCTGCCGATCTTGGCGTGCTTCTCTTCCTCCTTTCAACGCCATTTCTCCTCTTTTACCTCTCGATCTCCCTTCTCCAGTCTTCGCCGCTGATCATCTCACAGATGCCTTCCTTATCCGAAGAATAATCTATCGCCTCAGTCCCCTCCATCATCGTCAAACTTCCGATTCTGCTTCTTCTTCTTCTTCTTCTTCTTCTTCTTCTTCTTCTTCTTCTTCTTCTTCTTGTGCTGCGGAGGGCTGGTTAGCGAAGGTCGAGAGTACAAAATTAGGTAAAATGCGTTTTCTGCATCCTCTTTCTACACGCTATGCTAAATACAACAACGAGCTATTTCGGAAGGAAGTGAACTTACTGGATTTTGGAATTTACGAAGTAGCTAAATCGTATACCCTTGGTTATACTAATGGTGCTCTTGTTCCACGAATTACTAAGGTTGTAATGTTCCCTGATTCCCCCTGGATCGATGTGAAGAACTGCACCATTTTAGCAGTTTACGCCGGTGGAAAATTAGGGTTTGCTAAACATGGAGACGACAAATGGACGCTGATTGACGACCGTAATTTTCACTACGACGATGTAATTGTGTACAAGGGGCAGTTCTATGCTGTTGATCGATGGGGAACAGTTTTCTGGATTGATTCATCGATGAAACTGGTACAGTTTTCTCCTCCCTTGTGTGGTTTTGGTAATCAGAAGCATTTGGTTGAATCTGGCGGTGAACTCTATGTTGTTGATCGATTTCTGGATAAGGAGCCATCGTTGTGGAATGCAGATATCTTTCATATTCATTGGTTGAATAATCTCATTGAAGATTCCCCTCCTAAAGTAATCGATTTCAAACTCCATAGGTTGGATCAAGAGTGGGGAAGATGGGTGGAGGTCAAAAGTTTGGGGAATCAATCCTTTGTTTTGGGAAATGATTGTTGTTTCTCAGTTTCATCCCCACATTTTGAAGGAGTTAAAGGGAGTTGCATATATTTTACCCATACACCAAAATGCACTCTTGGGTATAACACTTATGTATTTGAGCTCGAAGAGAAAAGGATTCTGAAAGCATCTATCAATGATATTGATAATGCACCAATTTTTGGGCCTCCCCCAATTTGGCTCAATTTGGAAGCCACTCATTTTCAAGAGGATGCAGCTGATGATCTATACATCTCTGCCTGTGCCTGCTGAAGGTACTGTATGATCCTTTTAGAATATTGGATGAGATTTACAAATGGGAAATTCTAAACTAAACAGTTTGGGATTCAATTTCTTGTAAGTTTTGTTCCTAACTATTCAGGTTTAGAGTTTCCATGGTGGGTGTCAAGGTCCAAGTAGTGATTTCTGAATCTTGGTGTTGCTGTAAATAAAAGCTCTAGCTGCATTTCATTAGAAGCAGGAGACTCCAAATTGACTCTGTTGTATGTAATAAGGTATTCTAATAATGTGTAAATATGTATGTTGGATTTCAATCTATGGGGATCATCAGAAACGGTATGTTTTGATGCATTAATAATAGGAGAGTTTGTTTGAATAGTCAAGATCTATTCGTACACTCGAGCATAGTTCAACTGGTTTACATATCGTATTCTATTCCTTGAAAACTGTGAATACGAAGGCAGTGGAACAGTCTTTTGAAAGGACTGCATCTGTTGGGCACAAACAAATGAAGGGCCGAATCATCCTGGAAATCAGTCCAACTCCAAGCCAAACCGAAAGGGAGTCACTTCTATTCTGGTCATGCCGGTTAGGCGTCAACCATGAAATCCGTTTAGTTTCCGTTCCCGTCATCATAGTGATGATGTTCAAATCTCCACACTCACATGTTTAATTAATAAGGAAGAAAGGTAGTTGGGATATTCAAATGTTTTGTAGTTGGGATATTCAAATGTTTTATTGATGATTGTATTTTTTGTCTCAAACAAACAGGAACGCTATGAATATTTGTGAACTGCATTGATGAGCAAATAAATTACTTGCAAGGAAGAATTAATTACACAGGGACAACTAGTGACTGGCATGTGGTCAGGCTTTGAAGAAGGAAGAAACTTCATATAACAGCTGGTTGGTTGTTCTTATCAATCTCAAATGAGAAACATTAATGGAAGTTTCTTTGTTTATATTGTTCTTTTTAATCTTTTCTATGCAACGAGACAGTTGGGTTGAGTTCAAATAAATAGAGATTTTTACCTCAAAAGTCATCTTTGGGTCATCTATTTTATAAATGTTCGAATTTTTTTCAAAGAAGGCTTTTAGTATTAATTTTAAACAATTTTACCATTTTTTCCATTTATTTATATCCATTTTTATATGTCTCCTTATTTACGAAGTTCACTTAATGTTGGGGAGGTAATAAATTTATTATAAAGAGAGAAAATATATTTAATATGATCTTTTTCTTATTTTCAATTGGAAAGAGAAAATATATTTAATATATATATATTTTTCATTTTTAATTGAAGAGAAAAAATAATGAGAAAATGCATTTAATATAATTTTATTTTCATTTCACATATTTTGTGTCTTCTTCATTTTTCATGTTATGTGATATATTCCATTGTTTGTGTCTTCTTCATTTTTCATGTTATGTTATATATTCCATTGTTTATTTTGAGTATTATTTATTTTCATGTAATATATTTCATTGTTTGTTTGGTATATATATCTAGGTATTCTAACATGTAAGCACTCCTAATATATTCTCCCTATGTCTGATATGTATGTTATTCTAATGCAATTTTTTGTATGATAGTCTAACTTATTTGAGTTTGTCCATTTTGAGTTTGTTTATATTTGGTGTTATTATCTCACATATAACATAGTTTAGATTTATGATTTTTTTTTAAATATACATTAGAACAATAAATAATATCACATTAATTAGTCTCGTTTTATTGAACTATATATCTTGCATACTTTTTCATATATATCTATGTATATTTAGTTGTTTTGTAAATATATGCATAATATTATACCTACAAATTAGATCAAATTATTTAAAAAACAAACAAAATTTGTGGAGTTCAATTTCTTAAGTGGGTTCTGAAATGTGTTACTAATCTTTTTCCTCCTACAATATATACATATATTCAAGTGTATATTCGATATATATTGTAGGGGAAACAATATGAATTTATAATATATAGTAGAATATCACATACTAACTATATTTAAACAATACTATATATTAAAACAACAATGGTAGACGATATTGTAGACATATCTATATATATTTGTAATTAAAATTGAAAACAAAATATACAAGTATACTCAGATTCGTTGACCATCCATTTTCAAACTCAAACTAAATTGGCCATACATATATGAATTATTCGAAACCCGTATATATATGGATTATTTGAAATAAACTTGAGTATATATAGATTACTTGAAATAAACCCAGCCTTTGCTTTTGTTTTGCACACGCTATTGTCAGACGTCTCACCGGTGTCAAATCCATGTCCAACTACGTTGTCGACCTACCAGATAAACATGTGTCGGTCTACCAAAATCTTGCGCCACTCAAATCCATTGTGTCGATGCCATATTCGCCCACTACAACACCAGCGTTCACCGTCAACAACCTTCATTAATGTCGACCACTGCAACACCGCCTGGAACTCGTGTCGTTGTCGTTCATCTCTCGCTATCTATTGCGCCATTGTCGATTCTTCTCGTCAACATAATCAACCATTCATCATGCCATCGTTGTTCACCTAAATTGACCATCGAAGCCACCGTTGCCAGCCACTTGCAACTCACACCGCCAAGAAAAAGAAAAGAGAGAGGAGGAAGAGAGGAGAAAGAAATGGGAATCTAACAATTTTTTTCTTTTATTTTCTTAAAGGAATATCAATAGGTATATGGATATGAAACTCTAGGCTATGCATGGGGGAGAGCTACACAAAAACCTAGGTTGTTTATTATTATTATTATTATTATTATTATTATTATTATTATTTAACTTTTGAAATCCTCATATGACATGGAAGGGTCTATATGACATTTGGGTCTGACTATTTTGAAAAATCTTAGCCCATTAGGCTATTTATGAAAAATGAAATGGTGGGTTCATGACATTAGCTTAATTAGGCCTATTAAATTAGGCTATTAGTGTTGAAACCCCAATAAATAAAAATTTTCTAGGTTGGATTTGGTTAATGAGTTTACTTAAAATAACCCAAATCAATTTGAACCAACCAAAACTTATTATTGATTTAAAAAGCATGTTGTTTTACTGATAGAATTATTTTTATATATATTTGTTTTTGTTTTAGTATATTCCATAATATTTTGGTTAGTTTATTCTCCAACAACTCCTAAAAATATTTTTTTAGCATTTTGAAATAAAAAATTTATATATAAATTGAAATTGAGTTACTAATTTTAATTAAATACATGAAAATAATTAAATAAAATTTTTACATATTAATATTTTATATTTTTTTAACATAGATTTAAATAAATGACCCGACTAATCCAATCCAAATATTTCATGGTTGGATTGATTTGAATTGGATTAATTATTTAATAAGAATTATTTAAGTTGAAGAAATTTACTATCTAAATAATTGGGTTGGGTCTATATGATGTCAATATTGATTTTAGTAGGTTTGCTATAGATGTTTTGAAAAGAATCACGAATATCATTAAAATTTATAAGAATAAAAATATTATAATTTTATTTGCTAAATTGTAAGACAAGTTTTTATTTATTTATTAGAATAAATTTTTTTAATTATATATATATGTATGTATGTATATATTTTTTGAGAAGAGAGGATAAGTTTATTCAACTTATAAAAACACTAGTACAAAAACACATCTTTAAAAAGTCAAATACATGCATTAATACAATAATAGAAGTTGACGGTTGTAAAATAAAAATGAATTTGATATTATAAATATTATGATAATAAACATCCATTTTCCCACGTGTTGTTGATGTGTTTCAAGATTACACAATATTAGTATACATGTAATTCGCCAAATCACCTATAAATAGTGACATTTTGTGGGTTTTGTAAGACACGTATATTGGTAAAAACTAAGAAATCCAAAAGGCTCGGAGGAAATTTCCATATTTTCCCATTTCCTATAATTTTCTTTATTTAATTTAATTATTTAGTTATTTTACTTTATTTTAAATATATTTTATTATTATATTATATTTTCTCCATATCCGTATTTCGTTGTGCTCCTCAATTTTTCAACACGTTATCAACACGAGTTCCTATCGTTTTCCCCGCTGAAGGTAGGTCATAAAGATATGTCGTTTTACCCCTCTTCATTATAATTAATAAATTTAATGTTATTTTGCATATTTTATACCTATTAAATTTCTAATATAAATACAATATTTTGTGATAGTGTTGTCATGACAAATCTAACGAAATTAGAATTCGCAGTCCTTGACAATAATAGCAATAATTATTTGTCATGGCTGCTTGATGTCGAAATCCACCTGGATGCTATGAACTAAGGGGAAACAATTAAAGAATGAAATACGACATCTAGTCAAGACAAAGAAAAAGTTATGATTTTCCTTCGTCATCATCTCCAAAAGGGATTTAAAATGAAGTATCTTATAATAAATGATCAACGTATCTTGTGGAAAATTTGAAAGAGAGGTATGATCATAAAAAAAATAGTTATTCTTCCTAAAGCTTGTTATGAGTGAATGCATTTGAGGCTAAAAGATTTTAAATCGGTAAGTGATTACAATTCTGCATTATTTAAAATTAGTTCGAAATTGTTGTTATGCGGAGAGAAAATTACTAATACTAACATATTAGCGAAGATATTTTCTATATTTCATGTCTTGAATATGCTCCTGTAGTAGCAATATCAAAAGAAATGTTTTAAATAATATTCTAAACTAATTTCATGTCTTCTCGTGGTCAAACAGAATAACGAGTTATTGATGAAGAACTCGATCAACTAGAATAACATTATTCCTTGAAGTGAATGTTGTGCATGTTAATAATCGTGGTCAAGGTCGTGGTCGTGGTCGAGGTTGTGACAATGGCAGAGGAAGAAAATGATAATCACAAAGGAAAAGCTCCACAAGATAAGAGTTTAAAAAGTGTTGAAAATAAATGCTTTCGATGCGGAATGACTGGGCATTGGTCACTTATCTGTCGTACGTCAAAACACTTAGTTGATCTCTATCAAACTTCCCTGAAGAAAAAAGGAAAAAATATGGATACAAATTTTACATACCAGGATAATGATATATTTGACCCATCAAATATGACAAATTTGGATGTGGCATACTTCTTTGAATCTCCTGAAGAGAAGTTCGACACAATTGATGGAATATCAAGTGTTTCTTTTGACTTTAAAAATATCTAGACTTAATGTTGTTTTTTTTTACACAACTTTATGTTTTTTTCTCTTAGTAAATGTTAACTTTTGTATATTTCAAATGTTGTTTTTCTTATTGTAATTATTTCCTTTAATGAAGAAACATGGATCATATTTATATTTTAGGTGATTAAAAAATGAGCAAAGAAGATCTATGTCTAACAGATAGTGTAACTACGCATACAATACGTACAAGTAAAAAATATTTTTTTCAAACTGGCAATGATAGAAGCAAAAATCAATAAAATATCAGATTCTACAAATCCAATTGAGGGTTTGGAAAATCAAATATTATTTTGCCTAGAGGAACAAAATTTGCAATTGACAATGCATTGTTCTCTAGTCAATCAAATCATCTACTTAATTTTAAAGATATATGTTGCAATGGTTATCATATTAAGACTGATAGAAAGAATAATATGGAGTATATTTATATCATATCTACTGTCTCATATGAAAAACGTATATCGAAAGAGTTGGTTGATTTATCTTCTGGATTATATTATACTCATATACGAGTAATTGAAACATATGCAACAATGAACCTGAAGTTCATGAATCCAAACATATTTACAATCTCATGACCGATTGGGTCATCCAAAATCTATAATGATGCGGAGAATTATTGAGAATTTAAATACCCATTGAGGAGTCAGAAGATTCTTCAATATAATGAATTATCATATAAAGCTTGCTCTCAAGGCAAATTAATAATTAGATTATCACTAGCCAAAGTAGGAATTAAATCCCTTGAACTTTTAGAACGAATTCATGGTGATATATGTGGACCTATTAACCCACCAAGTGGACCATTTAGATATTTTATGGTATTAGTAGACGCATTCAATAGATGGTCACACGTGTGCTGATTATCATGTCCAAATCTAACATTTGCAGGATTACTTGCTCAAATAATTAAGTTAAGAGCACAATTTTCTGATAATACAATTAAGACCATTCATCTTGATAATGCTGGTGAATTTACATCCAAAAATTTTGATAATTATTGTATATCAATTGAAATAAGTGTTGAACACCTTGTAGCTCATGTTCATGCAAAAAATGGTTCAGCATAATCAATCATAAAACGTTTGCAGTTAATTGCTAGACCATTGCTTATGAGATCTAAGCTTCTTATATCTGTATGGGGACATGCTATTTTGCATGCAGCGTCACTTGTACGCATTAGGCCAGTAGCTTATTATAAGTACTTGCCATTACAATTAGCTTATGGTTATGAACAAAATATTTTCCATCTGAGAATTTTTGGATGTGAAGTATATGTTTCAATTGCTCCACCACAACGAACTAAGATGAGTCCTCATAGGAGATTAGGAATATATGTTGGATATGATTCCTCATCAATTATTAAATATCTTGAACCCCTGACGAATGATGTATTTACTGCACGATTTGCTGAATGTCGTTTTAATGAGACAAATTTTCCAACATTAGGAGGAGGAATTAAGAAATTGGAAAAACAAATTATATGGAATACATCGTTATTGTCTCATTTAGATCCTCGTACATATCAACGTGAACTTGAAATTCAAAAAATAATTCATTTTGAAAAATATAGCAAATCAATTACCAGATGCATTTATAGATGCAAATAAAGTAACTAAGTCATATATACCAATTGCAAATATTCCATAAAAAATTGATATCCCAACACAACAAATTGTCACTAATGAGTCTGGAACACTCCAGAAGCATGGTAGACCAGTGGGTTCCAAAGATAAAAATCCTCAAAAACGAAAAATAATTAATAGTAAAAAAAAGACTTGGTTGAGGATGTAAATACCCATGAAAAAATCTTTGACATGACTAGTGAGGAAGGTGAAATACCTAAAGAGGATATAAATACCCATAAAAAATCTTTGACATGACTAGTGAGAAAGGTGAAATACCTAAAGTTCATAATGAGATTTCGATAAACTATATCATGACAGGAAAAAGATGGAACCAAACTAATGTAGTTATTGACTACATTTTTGTGTATAATGTTGCTCTTTATATTATATCTGAAAATGAGGATCTTGAACCAAAATCTGTTGAAGAATGTCGACATAAAAAAGATTGGCTTCGGTGGAAGAAAGCAATCGAGGCAAAATTAAACTCACTTTCAAAATGTCAGGATTTTAGACAAGTAGTCTGAATACCAGAAGGTGCCAAACCTGTGGGATACAAATGGGGATTGGTGAGGAAAAAGAAATGAAAATAATGTGGTCAAGATATAAAGCAAGACTAGTTGCACAAAGTTTCTCAAAGCAAGACTAGTTGCACAAAGTTTCTCACAAAGATCTTGTATTAATTATGAGGAGATATATTGTCCAGTGGTGGATGCAATTACACATATTTAATTGGTCTGGCTATGTATGAAAATCTGGACATGCATCTTATGGATGTAGTCACAACATATTTATATGGATCTCTTGATAATGATATTTATATGAAAATTCTAAAAGGTTTTACGGTACTTGAAATATATAAATAAAATTTCTAGGAATTGTATTCAATAAAGTTACAAAGATCATTATATGGATTGAAACAATCAGGACGAATGTGGTACAATCGTCTTAATGGATATTTGTTGAAAGAAGGATATCAAAATAATCCAATATGTCTGTGTGTTTTTATAAAAAAAAATCACAGTCAGGATTTGCTATTATAATTGTATATGTTGATGACTTAAATATAATTGGAACTCATGAAGAACTTTCAAAGCCAATAGAATATCTTAAGAAAGAATTCGATATGAAAGATCTCAAAAAAAAAAAAATTGTCTTGGCTTGCAAATTGAGTATTTAGCAGATGAGATATTTATTCATTAGTCAACTTATACAGGAAAAATTTTAAAAAGATTTTATATGGACAAAGCACATCCATTGAACATTCCAATGGAAGTTCGTTCATTAGATGTGAAGAAAGATATATTTTGATCTCGAGATAATAACGGAAAACTTCTTGGTCCTAAAGTACCATATCATAGTGCAATTGATGAACCTATATATCTTGTTAATAATACATGACCAAATATTGCATTTTCAATAAATTTATTATCAAGATATAATTCTTATCCAACAAAAAGACATTGGGAGGGAACTAAGCATATACTCTGTTATATCCAAGGAACGATTAATATGAGTTTATTTTATTCAAATAAATAAAATTTTGATCACTTGGTTATCCAAATTTTAGATATTTATCTGATCCACTCAAATCCATATCTGAAACAAGTTATCTATTCACACGTGGAGGAACTGTTGTATTATGGTGGTCAATGAAACAGACCATAACGACTACTTCCTCAAATCATGTTGAAATTCTTGCAATTCACAAGGCTAGTCGAGAATATGTATGGCTAAGATCAATGACTCAATACATTCGTGAAACATATGACTTGTCTTCTAATAAAAATCTTCCAATAATAGTATACAAAAACAACACAGCATGTATATCTCAAATCAAAGGAGGATATATTAAATGAGATAGAAAAAATCATATTTCACCAAATCTTTTTTACACTCATGATCTTGAAGAAAATGGTGACATCACTATATAATAAATTTGTTCGAAAGATAACTTGGCAGATTTATTTACAAAATCATTATCAACCGCAACCTTTGAAAAATCGGTGCACAATATTCAAATACGGAGACTTGGAGATCTTAAGTGATGTTTTCATGAGAGGGAGTAAATATATTGTACTCTTTTAGAAGTGTATATTATATGAAATATGTACTTTTTTTTCTTCATTAGGTTTTTTCCATTGAGTTTTTCCTAGTAAGGTTTTAATTAAGAATATTTCATATATATAATGGACATCTAAAGGGGAGTATTATAAATATTATGAAAATAGATGCTTTTTAGATGCTCATGCTTAGTGTCTAGGATTGACAAAAATCCCCGCGGGTCCCCGCCCCAATCCCCGGTTTGATCAGGGATAGGGGTCAAATCAGGGATTCTAAAAAACCGGGATTTTTCGGTCGGTAATTTGGATTAACGAAGGAGGCGACGTATCCCCACCCGTTCGTCCCCGTCCCCGATTAAATTTTTTTTTTTATTTTATTATATTTATAAATAAGGGATGGGTCCCCGCGGGGACACCGTTTCCCCGATGGAGAATCTCTCATCCAACTGTTCCTTATCTTCAATTGGCAGGGACGGGGGCGGGGATGGGGACCCCCAAATAACGGGAACCATCACAATCCACAATCATACCATTTGCAAATTCTCGCTATTAGTGTCCATTGACTATGTGTCATACATTCATTTCCTCAAATATTGTCCATGTGTCTCAAGATTACACATTATTAGTGTCCATGTAATCTACCTCCTACTTGCCAAAGTGCCTATAAATAGTGGCATTGGGTGGATTTTGTAAGACACATACGTATTGGTGAGAAATCTAAAAGGCTCGGAGGAAATTTCCATATTTTCCCATTTTCTATAATTTTATTTATTTAATTTAATTATTTAGTAATTTTATTTTATTTTAAATATATTATTATTGTTATGTATATATTCTCCATATCCGTATTTCGTTGTGCTTCTCAATTTTACAACATTTGAATATTTTTTAAATAATTTTTTTGGTCAGTTTGATCAACAAGTACATGTACTTGTTTGACAATTCAATAATAAGATGATATTTTTAGGTATTACAACAATATTAATATAATTGATGGTTGATTTAGCAATGTCATAGTATTCATTCCCTCACTAAAATTAAATTATAAATCATAAAGATAGTTTATGGTAGTGTTAAGTATGTGCTGCTCCTTTTTTTGATATCCTCTCAATCTTTTCTACCATTTTTAATCTCTAAAGCTACCTCTTCTTCTATCATTTCTGGTTGCAATTTGTTAAAATTAGTTGGTGAATGAGCAAAAATACAAAGTCATTAGCGTTTTTTTTTTAATTATTATTATTTTTTATAATTTGGCCATAAATAAAGGAGTGGGTTGGGTGTTTGTGATGCTCATTTTTTGATACCCTCTTAATCTCTTCTACCATTTTCCAATATCTAAAGCTACCCTTTCCTCTACCATTTCACATTATATGTGGTTAAAATTAGTTGGTGACAATACTATAAAATTGGACTTTATTGCCAGTTTAAAATTGACATTATAAGGGTATAATGTCAGTTGAAAACCGACATCGAAGATCATATTATAAAATGTCTTTAATGTCGATTGTCTTTAATGTCAGTTTAAACCAACATTATAGCTGATCAAAAATTCCATGTCAATATTCTTCAATCAACCGACATTGTACACCATCTTCAATGTCAGTTAAAAATCGACGTTGTACACCATTTCTATGTCAATTTTTTTATCATTTTTTTCAATAATCGTCTGATATTTTTTTAATGCCGCATTTTTTAAATGTCCAATCCATTTTAAATTTCGATCAAAGAGTTAAAAACCGAAATTAACAAAAAAATACATATATATATATTTTCTGCTTAAGCACGTGCATATCAATAAGGGCTGCTTAGTGCATAGGTTTGGAATCTTAAGCCTGGGAATATTAAGCTTACGGATTAGGCTAGGAGGTTTAGGTAGCCTGGGCTTAAGAAAACTGTATTTAGAGTGAAGGTTTTGGAAGCTTGGGTTTAAGAGACTTGTGTTTGGAGTACCTGCAGATTTATAAATCTTGAGTTTGTGAAGTATTTTTTTTTTTTTTTTTTTTTGTATTTAATCAATGATTAGATTTTAGATTAGTCAAACTTTTCATCTTAAACTTTTAAGATAATTAAGTTTAAAATAAATCTAAATAACTTAGAAGAAATATATATATATATATATATACTATACGAATTACACAAAACGCAGCCAACAACGCGTTATATATATATAATATTGAAATATAGATGTGACTAAATTTATAATTTTATTTGATTATTTTAGTTAATTTGGTATTTTGATTTTATTGGGTTTGAGATGAAACTTCATAGACTTCTGTCACTTTAACTAATTTGAAAATAATTGATTTTTTAACCGTAACATGTAACTTCAAATTGAAATAAACTAGTATTTTATTCTTAAATTTAATTATTTTGAAAAATTATATATATATATATATATATTTTATCAAATTACATTTGAGGAAACAAAAAAAATCTTAAAGTGTGGGTTTTAATTTTTATTTGACGCTAAATTGTTACCAACATTTTAATCCTTATGCTTAAAAAATAATCCTAAATCTTCGAGCTTGTTAAATTGACCAACAAAAAAAATGAAAATGTTAAATTAAATTAAGGTTTTCTATACATATAGCCTAAATATATACCTAGTTATACAATTGTAGCCTAATGAGCTATTATTTTATACAAAAATATGACCCAATTTACTTTTTTAGCTCTCAACATGTAAGGAAAGTTTCTTGTGGTTATGAATTTACCAAAACAGTTTCCTTTTCAGAATGCTATATAAGTAAGAAAAATATTTACATAAATACGAAAATTGCTACCCTCATAAATGAAAACAAGAATTCACGAGAAGCTTTGAAGGAGAAAACAAGGTATATTTGATATATATTACTCTATATATTTGAATTTTCTATAAATAAATTAATGTATATTTGATAAGTGCATGAACAATACAATTTGTATAATATATTATCTTATATATCGAACAATATATTTCATGTCTATTTACATTTTTCAGTATATTTGTAAACATGTCAAAAAGTAAACCATGTTATATGAGATGTATATTTACATTTTTTTCACAATATTATCCGTATATTTGACATATACTTGAGATCTCAATAAATAGGTGAATGATTTTCAACTAGTAAAAATAGAAAATAAATGAAATCTCATTAAAATAAAGAAAACATTAGTTTTAAACAAATAAGGGAAGAGAGAGAATAAAAAAAAGATAATCTAATAATACTAATAATTAAAAACTCAAAAAAATAATTAGAAGATAGAGACAATGTATTTTAAAAAATATTATTGTGATTAAACTAAGAGCCTCTTTGGAATAACTTGATAAAAAAAAAAAGTTTGCCAGAGGGGTCGCCAAAGTTGGTGACTGGAGGTTGGCCAGAGGTGGTGGTCGGAGATGGTGTTCGAAAGTTGGCCCGCAAACTTCCTAGATTAAATTAGAAAATAAAATAAAACGGAAAAATAAAAAAAAGGCAACTCATGGGTTTGAATAGTGTTTACTAGTTGGAAAACGGTGTAGGAAGCCAAAGCTTTTTAAATACTTGACCCAAACAAGGGTTGGGCTTAGGATGTCTAACCCATCCAATCCCAACCCTTGAAACAAATACTCCTAATATATTTTTCTAAAACAATAATATTTCTCTTACTTGTACATATACAAAATAAAATCTTAATTGTTTTTTATATATTATGATTTCAACAAACACAAAATTTAATAACTTATTGGAAGAAGGAAATAAAACTAGATAACAAAGGAAATAAAACACGTCCACAGATTGTTATATCAATTTGACCAAACAATCGTAACAACTACTAACCAAGTTGAGTTCAATACATTTGCAAGAAAGGAAGGAATGTAATAAAGAATTGGAAAATGCATCATAGTTATGCTTCATAGTTGATCCATTTCTCATGCACTTTCAAACCGAAAGATCCTAAAAATACCTGCAACAAGAAAATGAAGATAACACTTTGTGAAATATCTTAAAAGTAAAACCTTTTATGAAACTCGCCCTCCAACTGGATCAATTGCAATGAAATCTAGAAGCAAAAATAGAAAGAAGCTAGGGAACATTACCATATTTTAACCTGTAACTAACTTTCTAACTCTTATGCTTTAGAAAAATTTCGGCAGTATGACATCACTATACAACAAAATCAAATTTTTTTTACTTCAACACCTGTTCAAATAAATACACTTCCAATACAACATTCAAACTGTTGGGTTTTATGCCCTCAAACTCGTAGATGGTGAATGTAATTAAATGATCGTCACTAATAAATAGTTATTAATGTTTTTATCAATAAGTGTTATTGATGTTTTATTTAATTTTGTCTTATTAGCCCTAAAATCCAATAAACTAACATCCTAGGTTATCTTATCAGTCTTGAACTGTATGTAGAAACATATAGGGATCAATATTCAAGATACAGCCTAAAAGGTCTATAGTATAGGGATAAGTTGGATACCTTATCCTGGTAACACTATGGATACGACTCACTTTGTATTTGATACAAACACAGTGATTCAACGCATTTGTATAGGAGACACGTGAGTGGGGGTATCCTGTGCAATGAGTTTGCATAAGACCGGACCGTGAAATAGTAACCACTAGATGTAACTCCGTTGACTAGTTAGGTTTCTATTTCAATAGGATGACCTAGGCAACTTAGTCTTACTCCTAAGTATATTATGAACATCTATTCACGAGGGATTGTCCTTTGATTTGTATAGATGAGAGTAGCCAGTTCGTCGACTTAATTGTTGGGAATGTCCTAGAACGCGTAACTCATAAACTTTGTGTTAAACATTTTATTTATCAATAAAATATTATTAAGTATCTTATTCAATAAAGTTGTTGATTTTGCATTCTATTATGAAAATCCAATAAACATATCCATGGCTAGTATGAATACTTTAACTTTATGTGGTGACATAAACAGGATCAAGTTAATAGTATATAGATTAAATGGTCTATAAGTATATGGATGAAATTGGGTATCTCATCCTGGTAACACTATTGGATGCGACACATTTTGTATAGGTAATACAAATGATGTGATCCACAGATCATTCATGTAGAGACATGTGAGTGGGTGTATTCTATGCAATGAGTTTGCATATAGACTAGACCACGAAATAGTTATTTTTCTTTATAACGACCGTTTACTGTTAAAACGAACTATTTCTTAATTAAAAATCGTTGGAGCTCATGATCTGTAGGTCCATTAGGTCCCTCTACTAGCTCTAGCTCTTAAATTGGAATAAAAATTTGAATATTGATGTATGAAATTAGGGTTATGAATTTGAAAAATTCAAATTTAATTTTAGGGTTTTCAATTGATTGTATATGATATAATTAAAAACGTTTAGTTTAATTGAAATTAAATAAAATTGAAAAATCAATTAATATTTAAATTATGATTTAAATATGAAATTGATTTATTTTGGTGAAATTGATATTTTATTGATAATTAAGATATTAAATTAATATTATTTTAATTAAAAAGTTTAATTAAAAATTAATTAAAATTAATTTTATTAAAATTCATTATTTTTTAATTAATTTTATAAAACTTGTTTAAAAAATAAAATAAAATGATTTTTTAAATCATCTTTAAGTTAGTGGATTTTTCCAAATTTTGGGAAAAATCCACTAACTACATTTTAATGGATTATTACCAAAATCCAGTTGAATTATCACTAAGTAGGTGGTGTCATCCTGCACCCTATTGGTTTTGCATGATTTCTATCTATATATAGAAGCTCCATGCAAAAAGATTATCAATTAATCTGAGTTTACTTACTGAAATGAAAAATGTGAAAACCCTATTCAACCCTCACTAGTTCATCCACAATTCAACTTGGTTTGAGTGTTTCTACCACACATTCCTTCTTGAGCATAGTGGAGAAGATCTTAGTGTTGGTCTTCTTAAAGATTAAAGCTCAATCTTGGTGAAGTTTTGCTGAGTTTGTGGAAGAGAGCTTCGAAGGTAATATGTGTTTCAAACTCTCTTATGAATGTCATATGAATAGCATGTTTAAAACTCAAATTAAATGTAGTTTAAATGCTTATTGATTCTAAAGTCTTCCATTGCATGTTATTACTCCTTAAATTGGTATCAGAGCATGATTTAAGCGCTTAACTATTGTTAATTTCAGTTTGCTGGGTATTCTTCATGACTTGTATAAAAATAGTATACTGTTATGGTTTTTCCAGTGTTTTGGCATTTGAATCCTTTTAATTATGTTGTTTCTCTTGTAATTGGCTCTTATTTGATGGGTCTTAATGTGTGTTTAAGAGTCTGTAATTCATATAGAGTCATTAGAAGTTGAAATTGGGATGTAATTGAAGAAATGACTGAAGAAGGCCGAGCTGCAGGTTTTCAGTTCGTCAGCTTCTGTTTAAATTTCAAGCGAGGTTGGACCAAGTTCGAGCGAGATTTTGAATCAAGTTTGAGCGAGATTTCTATTTCGAGCGAGATTCTTATGGAATTTTGAGCGAGATTTCAAGTTCAAGCGAGATTTCTAGTTCGAGCGAGGTTTTGATGGAATTTCCAGCTAGATTTTGAATCAAGTTCGAGCGAGATTTCAAGCGAGGAGTGAGATTCTAGTAGTTTACATGAGATTTCAACGAGTCAGCGAGAGATCGAGTTTGAGCGAGATTTCAACGAACACCGAGAGATCAAGTTTGAGCGAGATTTCAACATGGAGCGAGATTTTGTTCAAACTGAGCGAGATCTTGTTCTAGCAGCGAGATTAAATTAATTTTGTAAGTTGCATTTGTTATTTGTCGTGGATGTTTAGCATATATAAAATTTTGTAAGCTGTTATAAAATTGGGTTTGACGTTTAAAATCCATAACAAAGAACAATTGCATGCTCATTTAGGTTAACCACTTGTTTTAATAGTTAAAATAGGTCGTTAAACTTGTAAAACTAGGGTTGCAAACTCAACCGGTCTATAATCCTGTCGAAGGCTGGAGGTACTTAAGTTGACGGTCTACGGAACACCTCCTACTTGAGGATTATGGCCGAACAGTTGAGCGTTGGTAACTGGTTTTATGAGCATATGTGAGCGGTATGAGGTAATAAAATGGTTTATCACCTAGATATCGTAGGTTTAAATCCATTTACAAGTGTTATACTTGGATAAACCATCTAGACTTAGGGTTTTTTTTCATTAGCCGAAAAGAACCTAAGTATAAATATACCCAAACATTTAGAACACTTTAGTGGGAGAATAAAAGTTATTAGCTCTCACGTCTTCAAGAGTTCACACTGTGAGATCCATGCTCGGCTTCGTGTCGATTTTACCTCGACTGCTCCAATTCGAAAAGTGTTTTTATGGGTCAATAACAAGGTGAATTAGGGAAGTCGTTCATAGTAAGTGGGTGAAGGATTATCCTATGGTCTCCTCCATTAGTTTGAACCGTGAGATTTCTATGTTGCGCCCGCTGTTGTTTTTAGGTGGCATTAGCTAGTCGTTAATCGTGGCGATCTCCACGGAGGGTTTTAACATAGGATTCAGAATAACCCAAACTTCAGTAAAATGAATAGGGTCTTATAATTCCGTCTTGGGTATTTGTCTTCTATTTCAGAGGCATACTCATATCGTTCTGTAAGATCTGAAAATGGCAGGTCTACACTTACAAGACTTACTAAGTGTTTGTAATGATCTTGACCGAAAACGATAACTAAATGACTATCGGAATATAAGTTATTCTAGAGATAGTATTTGGTCAAGAAATGTCTTTCTTTTGTGAATGAATTCTTGACTGCCCCTCGGTAGCATTTGTTCTAAATCACTTAAGTATCGTTGCAAAAATAATGATTATGAGTACATTATCACTTTGCTAAAACTTGATTGGATTTAGAAGCAATTCACTTATAGAATTTATTTATAAATTCAGAATGACGAGTTCAATTATACAATTGTTGGCTTCGGACAAATTACTACGTAATATGGAAATCAAATTTGAACACGATACTTATGATAAACGATTTACGATTTGTCTTAATAGATGAATGTCCTCTCATTCCTAGCTCTAATTCCAACCGAACTGCTCGGGAAGCATTTGATAGATGGATCAGGGCGAATGATAAAGCCTGTGTTTATATTCTCGCCAGCTTATCTGATGTTTTGGCGAAAAAACATGAGAATATGAGTACTACCAAAGAGATTATGTAATCTCTGAGAGGGATGTTTGGACAACCGTCCTTCACACTAAGGCATGATGCTATCAAATATGTTTATAACAGTCGCATGAAAGAGGGGACCTCAGTTCGTGAACATGTCCTAGACATGATGGTCCACTTTAATGTGACTGAAGTAAACGGTGTTGTGATGGACGAGAAAAGCCAAGTTGGTTTTATTCTAGAATCTCTTCCGAAGAGTTTTCTGCAATTCTGTACAAATGCATTGATGAATAAAATTGAATACAACTTGACTACTCTGTTGAATGAGCTACAGGCTTTCCAGGCTATGTTGAGAACTAAGGGTCTGGAATCGGAAGTAAATGTTGTTTCTCCTGAGAAGAGAGGAACGTCCTCCAAGCCTGATGTTGCCTCATCTTTACAGAGTAAGAGTATTCCAGCAACGAAAGACAAAGGGAAAGGGAAGAAGAAGCCTGCTGGTAAGAAAAACAAGAAAACTGCTACAGAGAAAGGGAAATGTTTCCACTGCAACGAGGAAGGGCACTGGAAGAGAAATTGCCCTAAATATCTTGCTGAGAAGAAAGAAAAGAAAGCTAAATAGACAACTTGGTTCCTGAAGACCGCTTACTTAGCTTAACCAGTGAGAGAAGCTGTTGCTGATGATGATGTTACCAGTTTTTTGTGACCATGTAATGAACATATTGCACATATTTTTGTTTTGAATGAAGTGTTCATTTTTAGGAAATATATTTATCTTATCTCAAAGTAACTTCTGTTAAGAATCAAATTGTTAAAAGCCATTTGCAAATATTCATATATTTAAAACGTCTAGATCAAAGTATAATAAGTTTAAAGATTCCTAGATCTGACTATTAACAAGAGTTGTTAAGGCAGGTCAGACGCATCTTAATCAAAGAGTTGAGAGTATCTCAATGTAGTGGGAAAAAAGTGTGCTTCCTGGTCATTATTGAGAATTAGATGCATTCCTCATATAGTTTAAATAAAAGCCTATTGTACACTAAAATGTTTACAATGATTCTCTCGGCTAAAGTGTTTGAGAGGATTCCCCATCATTGAAGTATCTTAATTCCCCCATATAATTCAGATGCATTCCCCATCTTAATCAAAGAGTTGAGAGAACCTCAATGTAGTGGGAGGAAAGTATGCTTCCTGGTCATTATTGAGAATTAGATGCATTTCCGTTATAATTTAAATAAAAGCCTATTATACACTAAAATATTTACAATGATTCTCTCGACTAAAGTGTTTGAGAATCACCTATTAAGACTAGGAATACCAGTTTAATAACCTAGGGCAAGTGGGAGAAATATTGGGTATGGGATACTGAATGGTAAACTATGTGTATATGATGCCCTAGTTTATTGTATTTCTCTATAAAAATCAGAAACTCAGTCTTATATATCGGATACATAAGTTACCACTGGAGTTTAAGTTCAAGTGGGAGTTTGTTGGGTTTTATATCCTAAAACTCGTGGTTTATAAACAGTAGAACTCATTCTGAAAATTCAATAAGTTGTTATTGAATATATTATTTTTTAGAAATCCAATAAACCAAAGTCCCTTGACTATTACATGAGTACTTGAACTTTATGTGGAGACATACAAGTGGATCAGGTTCGAATAAACAATCAAAATGATCTATAGTATATGAATAAGGTTGGGTGCCTTATTCTGGTAATACTATTGGATGCGGCCTACTCTGTAGTTGTTACAAAGAGTTGTAAAGTGCTACAAACGAAGTGATCCTAATTCGTTCATGTTGGGACATGATGAGTGGGGGCGTCCTATGCAAATGAGTTTTGTGCAAGATCAGACCACGAAACTGGTCACTCTTACTTTATAACGTTGTTTACTATTTAAGACTGACTATTTCAAAGCGATGACCTAGGTACTTGACCTTAATCCTGAGCTAACTATGAACTCCTGTTTGTTCGGGATTATCCTTTAATCTGCAAACGGTGAGAGTAGACCAACTGTCTCTGCTCAATAAGCCTTCCATTTTGGAGACAAGATCGGATGAATAGCTGAGGATATAGAATGCAGGATAGAATTCACTCCTACTCAATTAGGGTTAGTAGAAAGATTGTGCCCTTTAAGTGCTGATTCTGGGTCTTGAACAAGAGGTCTCACCCTCTCATTGGCCCAAGAGGGATTCAATTTGTTGATTGGATCACAAATCAATTGTTTATTAGGGAATCATTGGAACTTAAAGAATAAGAGGTAATTTCGGGGGGTAAAATAGAGATTTGACCCAGCCGTTATTATGAACAACCACTGAAGGGTTAACTTACTAATCATGGTTATATCGAGTAGACATAATATATCTACAGTGAGGGGAGTTCATCTATGGGCTTTAGTGGAATCACCCATTAGTTAACGAATGGGGGTTAGATCGGTCTAATGAGTTTAGCCAATTAATATCGTTGGACCCCATGATCAGTAGGTCCACGAGGTCCCCTACTAGCTCGTAAATGGATTAGCTCTATAGTAGCGTGATAAGTTAAATTGAAGTATTCAAATTAGAATTAAATGAAATTGAAGAAATAATACTTAAATATGATTTGAATATTTGAAGATGAAATTGTGTAAAAATTAATTTAATATTTGATATTAAATTAATTAGAATTATTTAAGTTGTTTAAATAATTATTTATTAATTTATTAAGAAAATTAATTTATGAAAATAATTTTGTAAAATTAATAATATTTTCAATTTTATTAAAAGAATTGATTTATGAAATCAATATTTGAAAAATTGAAAAAGAAGAAAAAACACAAAATGGAAAAATTAGATTTTTCCATTTCTTCAAGTAGCTCACCAACAACCCACTTCTTCAAGCTTCATTAACTCCAAGCATGAACTGCACCTTATGCAGCAAATCTCTTTGCATGAATGTCTGCAATATATTGAAGAGATTGGAGTGATTTTGAAGTAATGCAACCAATCAAATTTATCTGAAAAATTCGTGAGAAGAAGGGTGTTCTTCATGTTGGGTTGCTGCAGTGAGTTAGTCTCCATATTCCCTTTATTCAAGCTTATTTTGAGTCCTACTACTCAATCTAGAGCACCAAGGTGATAGTAGGGAGGATCTTGGGGTGGTCTACAACAAGATTCAGAGGAGATTTGCAGCTGGATTCAAGCTTTGAGGAAGTTCTACAAAGGTATGTCATGGAACCCATTTATTTCTGTTGAAACATGCTTTCTTTTCTGCCAAAATTAATGAATTAGAGTGCTTATGGATTTTGGTTATTTCCGCTGCACGATGATACATTCCAACAAAATCTTCTCTCATTAGAACTACTAGAGTTTCCAGAATACTACAATATTCAAACCAACTACGTAGTAATTTGAGCACAAAGACTAAAACTTAAATGAACATAAATTGCAATATATGGGCACAAATTGGAGAGCCATAACATTTCTAAGTAAAGAAACCTTAGCCAAAAGAATAAAACGTGATCACACTCAAATTTGACTAAAACCAAAGAGGATGGAACTTTGGAACCATCACCTAAATTCTATCATTTTATTGACCCCTCCCACCCAAGTCTAGAATGCATGAAGGATATATACACATATATCTAGATAATTACCTTAAAAGCTTTCAAATCTCAGAATTTAATTTTAGTTTTAAATTAGTTAACTTCTACGCATCATCGGAAAGTAGATAATCAATATAAAAACTGAATATAGGTAACGCTCGAAAGAATTCTGTGGAGACAAACAATAACAAGGAAAAATTAGGTAACCTTAAGCTTGTAAACTTAACAATAATCAATAATAAGACTTAAGTTTGTTTATATCAACACGAGACAAACACAAAAGAATATAAATAAAATATTTTCTAGACCAAAATATAACCCAAGAAAATGTTCTATAAGCACATTAACCACCAAACAAAAAAATGAAAGCAAGACCATTAAACAAGTTCATATTCTTGAACTAATTCTCATTTCAACACTTCTAAATCTTACGAACCATAATCAACAACAATACCTAAATTTGTTTATATTAAATTTTGAGATAAACTCAAAAGAATAAATAAAATATTAAAGACTAAAATATAATATATTTTTAAAAAAATAAAGTTCTAATATACACTTGAATCACACCCAGTAAAGCTAACAAACAAGCACATATTTTTTAAGTAATTTTATTCCAACATTTCAAAATCTCAAGAAGCTTAATCATTGGAATAAAAATAAAATGGATGAGATAACTTTGAATTACTAAATTGAAAATAAATATAAAACGAAAATTTTATCTTTGAGCAAGCAAACAACTCAAACAACCCACACTATATATCCGATTTAAAACAGACATTAAAGATCCGTTTTTTTTTAAACCGACATTATATATCCCTTTTTAGTTTTTGTAACTGATATTAAAATCCAAATTTTTTGTAGTGTGAGTGAGAAAAATATAAAGTTCGGGAACATTTTTTATAATTTAGCCATAAAATAAAGGAGTGGGTTGGGGAAAAAAAAGGGAAATAGAAAGAGCCTAACCATCTAGTTTTTGTTTGAAAAATGCAATTCAAGACCGAAAACTCCATATGATTATAGAGGGTTCAAACAAACTTCAAGTTCAACCTAACCTTTTTTTTTTTTTTGTCTTTTGGTGTGAAATAAAGTTCAAACCTAACTTTTAAAATTACCTAAAAGGTAATTTAATTTTAAAAGTTTCTAATATGTCCCTGAAATTTCTCTTTTGCATTTAAATTTTTTCTAAATTTTGAAAATATCTAATTGATACTTAGAATTTTAAACATATTAACAATTTTTTTTAAAAAGAAAAATCAACTATTTTGTAAACATATATAATAACATTGTTCAATAGTTCAATAATATTCAAATATTGAAATACCCATCGATGTATCCATAAATTAGAGGTTTGAACATTGATATTAAAGATTGATTGATATATCAAATATTTTTTTAAAAAAAACAGATAAATCATGAAAAAAAATTATCACCTTTTAATCTCATTATAAATATAAGGTTCAAATACTACTTTGATCCTTGTACTTTTGATTTTTGTTTATTTTGGTCTCTCTACTTTCAGAATATTCATTTTGGTCTGTATATTTTCAACTTTTGTTCATTTTGGTCCTTGAACTTTAAAAAAAGTGACCATTTTTATCCTTTAAAAGTGAAAATGAAGGAATCAAAATGAAAACTTTTTAAAAGTATAAGGACCAAAATGAACCAAAGTTAAAAGCACAATGACTAAAGTGAACATTTTTAAAATATAGGGATCAAAATGAACCAAAGTTGAAAGTATAGGGACCAAAACAAATTAGTTTTTTATTTAAATCATTTATATAAATTAAAATATTCGTCGATATCAATATTTTATTGTTATAAAAGGGACTGTGACAAAATAGAGTAAGATCACAACTAGAATAGATTGAGAATAATAATAATAAAGAAGAAGAAGGAAGAGAATAACACACAATGATTTACGTGGAAAACCCCTATACAAATTAGGGTGAAAACCACAGGCAATGATAGAATATTTCCACTATATAAAATAGGAGTTACAAACTTTCTTTCTTATAAAGGAATACCAAGCTCTCTTACAAGAGGAAACTTTCTCTGTTTTATCTCATTCACTTGTTGGAGATTTTTCTAGGATGGTTTGACAACCATGGGTCCTCACCTATTTATAGCCCAAAGAAACTTGGTCATCAAACAAATCCAATGGCTCCAAATTTTCTTAATAGATGTGAAGGATACAATGGTTCCAATTATCCTAGAGAAATGTGAAAGATTTAAAGGTCACAAATTGGTTTTGGATAGAGTGTAAGATCCAATTGCCCATAATTGTTTTCTAAGAAACTTCTTGAATAATAAGGATTTTTCTTGATAATTACCTAACAATCTCCCATTTAGAGATTTGATTGAGAATCAATCACATCTCTACATCATTCTTTCTATCTGGCCATCATCATGTTGCTTATGTTTCTACTAGGCGCTTCGACGATCGACACCAAAGGAACTTGTTAGCATTGACTGCCTTTGTCAAGTAATTTGCTAGATTTTCTTTTGTATGATTTATGCATATCCACTATTCCTTCCTCCACCTTCTCACGAGCGAAGTGGTACCACACTCGAATATGTTTGGACTTAGCATGAAAAGTTAGATTCCTTCAAGATACAAAGTGCTCTGACTATCTTCGTTTCTCAAACTCTAGCTTGTTCACAAATCAAATACAGTAAGTCGTTCCTAGATCTATGTGATTTACTAGTGCATTCGATTTGCATTGGGTTATGGTGGAGTTTTTAACCAGTTTCATGTCATGATTTTGACTCCAAAAATTTACTAGAATTGGGTAGGTATCCCAAAGAGAAGAAGTATTTCGAATTTCTTGATTTTGTATGGTAAAATAGAAAAATTTTCATATGTAATTCATCTACAAAGATAAGACATTAATGATGAACCAAATCAACTGTCCAGTTACAAACAATACAAACAATAACGAGGAAAGGAAAACTATTCTATTTTTGAATTATTAATAATATAAGGCTATACAGACTCAAACCGTAGACCTTCTCGGTAAAACAGATCAAACTTATTATTATCAATATGATTAGAACTGTTTCAAAGACCCAACATGCATTTTTTTGCATTGGGCTTTTTCATTAACTGCTATAAATATAAGTAAGTTAGTCTACCATATTTTTTCTTGACAGAAAGAACCTTACGGCACAAGCTGACGACAGCCATGCACCACCTATGTCCGCATTCCCGAAGGCACCCCTCTCTTTCAGGAGGATTCGCGGCATGTCAAGCCCTGGTAAGGTTCTTCGTTTTGCATTGAATTAAACCACATGCTCTAGTGCGGGCCCCCGTCAATTCCTTTGAGTTTCATTCTTGCGAATGTACTCCCCAGGTGGGATACATAACGTGTTAGCTACAGCACTGCACAGATTGATACGCACAGCGCCTAGTATCCATCGTTTACGGCTAGGATTACTGGGGTATCTAATCCCATTTGCTCCCCTAGCTTTCGTCTCTCAGTGTCAGTGTCGGCCCAGTAGAGTGCTTTCGTCGTTGGTGTTCTTTCTGATCTCTACACATTTCACCGCTCCACCGGAAATTCCCTATGCCTCTACCGTACTCCAACTTAGTCATAAGATAGAGAAATTTTCTCATGTTCATGCTTGAGCTCTTCCAATAGTATTTTTAACCATACCGCTTTTTACTAGCATGTGTAGCTGCAACATATTTTGCTTCTGTTGTTGATGTAGCCACAACTGATTGCAATTTGGAAACCTAGCTTATAGCTTCGCTACCAAGAGTAAAAACATATCCAGTGGTGGATTTGCTTTTATCAAGATCACCTGCAAAATTTGAGTCAACATATCCTCTAACAGTAAAGCTGAACCTCCATAATACAAAGCAACATCTATGGACCCTTTAATATATCTAAGTATCCTTTTAACAGCACTTCAATTCTCTCAACTAGGATTATCGACTAACAACTCCCACTATATGTTCAATGTCTGGTCTGGTACAGATCATGGCAAATATTAAACCTCCCACTACTAAAGCATATAGTATTCGAGACATCCCCATCCTCTATGCTTTAGTGTAGGGCTCATACTAAAGGATATCTTGAAATTAATAGGAAGATGAGTAGAAATTGGCTGACAATCTTGCATGTTGAAGCATCGCCAAGACCTTTTTCAAATAATTTTTCTAGGACAGCCAAATTTTCCTTTTATTTCTGTCTCGGTGAATTTTCATCCCCAAAATCTTGTTTTGGTCCCAAATCCTTCATTTCAAATTCCCTAGCCAACTGAGCCTTCAATTCTTCGATACGAAAGGGTCTGCATTAAGTTTGTTGTATCCAAGACTCATGATGAAGGAATCAAATCTCTTGTACCAACACCTCAGCGCCTGTTTAAGACTGTAAAGAGATTTGTTTAACCTGCAAATATATCTCGGTCATTACATACCGAGATTTTTCAGATCCATCTTGGGCGAGATTGGCCATGATTTAGTAAAAAAAAAAAAAAAATGTTTTTTAACTTATCGTATTGTTTTGGTTCTTTTCAATATATCTTGGTCATTACACACCGAGATTTTTTTTCTTCAAATATTATTTAACCTCCCTAAATTCTGTTATTTTTTCAAATACTATTTAAACTGCCCAAATATTGTACCAAATATTATATAATTTCAAATTTTCTTCAAATTAGTTAGGAATGTATTTTTAGTTTGTTTCCACAGTATATTTAATTTCCAAATTATCCAAATGGTTTTCAAGCGATGACTTTGATTTTAAAATTTTGAGAAATATCAAATTTTATAAAAATAAATAAATAAATAAATAATAAGTAAAATATGATAAATATATAGAACTCGCTATTAGTCTGCCTGAAAATTCACCAAAAAAACTCAAATATATAGAATCTCAATGTTAATCTGTCCTAGATTAATATCGAAATTTTATATATTTTTTATATTTTTTGAAAAAAAAAATAATCTTTTCAAAAATTTAAAAAAATCACTTGGCATCCATCCAAAAAAATAATTTGGATTTCTAAAAAAAAATAATTTAGATAATTGGTAAATTAAATTGAAAATTACGAAGGTTAAAGATTTGAAGAATAACGTATATTTAGTAAACATCGAGGAAATATTTGAAAAAATTACATAATAAGTCCAGAACAGTCGACAAATTAGAAAAAAAAAAAAGAATTAATTTTTAACTAAATCTCACTGATGGATCTGGATGGTAGAAAACTTAGTTGGACGAATTTAAAAAAAAAAAAACGTGTTAATTTTGAGTAATGGAAGAGGCTATTTTGGACAATTTACCTCGCCAAAATTAGTATATTTACTGATTTACCAGTTACCACGATTTCCTTTAACTCGCTGCCTTTCTTCTCCTCTCATGGACGACACCTGTGCACGGTGGTCCGATCTCCTTCCTGAACTTTGGATGGCCATCGGAAAACATCTCGATACTCACATCGACGTCCTCCGATGTCGCGGCGTCTGCCGATCGCTCCGTGCTTCTTTTCCTCCCTTCAACGCCGTTTCTCCTCTTCTACCTCTCTATCTCCTTTCTCTTCCCAACGTCGACGACGCTGATTCTCCAGTCAAAGACATTTTACTCGCTCGAAAGATAATCTATCGCTTCAGTCCTCTCGATCGCCATCAAACTACTAACGCTGCTTCTTCTTCTTCTTCTGCAGCGGCGGCAGCGGCGGCGAAGGTATGGTTTGCGATCGTCGACAGTACAAATGAAGGTAAATTGCGAATTCTGCGTCCGCTTTACCTGTCTAATCTTAAATTCACCTACGAAGCTCTTCGAGATGAAATGAACTTACTGGAATTTCGAATTCACGAATTGGCTAAATCGTATACGATTGTAAACACGGAAGGCGTTTATGTTTCTGATATTCGTAAAGTCGTAATGTTCCCTGATTCTCCCTGGATCGACAAAAAGAACTGTGCCGTTTTAGCAATTTTCAGAGACGGAAAGTTAGGGTTCGCTAAACTTAGGGATAACAAATGGACGATGTTTGAGAAACACAATTTTGCCGGCGGTGATGTGATTGTATACAGGGGGAAGTTCTATGCAGTTGATAGAAGAGGAAGAATTTTCTCGATTGATTCATGGTCGATGGAATTGTCACAGATTTCTCCTCCAATGAGTGTGTTTGGAAAACAGAAACATCTGGTGGAGTGCGGCGGCGAGGTTTATGTAGTGGATCGATTCGATGATTTCAGTGATAGTGAGGATGATGTTGATGATGGTGGTGATAATTTTAACTATAACTATAATGATGATGTTGATAGTGATAGCGATAATGATAGTGAAAGTGAGGAAGATGAAGAAGATGAAGCTGATTTCGAAGTGTACAGAGTGGATTTGAATGGAGAATACTGTAGAAGAGAATTGGAGGTGGTGAAGAATTTGGGGAATGAAGCGATTGTTTTGGGGAATAAGAGGGAGGGAAGTTTTTCAGTTTCGGGTACAGAATTTGAAGGAATTCAAGGGAATTGCATATATTATCCTCGAAGAACAATGATGATGAAGAAAGGATTCTGAAATGATGATGAAAATGATGATGAACAACAAACAATGCTCCATCTTCAATTTGGTTTGTCTGTCACTCCCTCTTTTTTCTTCTTCTTCTTCTTCTTCTTCTTCTTCTAATTAGGCTTTCTTTTTTTCTTCTTTAGGGAGACAATCAATTTTTGCTTCTAATTTGCTGCATCAATTTTCATTTTAATTTTACAATTTTTTTCTCTCTATTCTAAGTATCACAATCAAGCCTTTCTTCATCATCATTGAAGTGTCAATTCTTCAACAATTTGTTAAGCATATGTTTTTACTTTATGCTCTTCTATTTAGATGCTTCTGAATTAAATTGAGGAATCTCAAATTCAAATCATTTCAAATAATTTTTGTTGTTTGTTTTCACAAGAGATTGTGATTTCAAATCTAGATTTGTGAAAATAACATATGACCTAACCTAATTTGGTTGGATTTCATAGGATTTATAGATTCAATAACTTACTTTATTAATATTTTTAAAAAAATCTACAATATAAATACCAAAATGAGTATGTATAATGTCTATAGTATCAACTTCGAAGTTGGAATTTGGTTTCACTAATTAACTCACACATATTGTCAACAAAAAAAATCACATAATTTAAAATTATTTCTTGATTTGTTGGATGATTAATGTTCACATTGAAGGGGAAAAAATAAAATAAAATAAAATAACAGCTAAGTGTATAAAGAATCTAGTTGGACTTTAACTCAAGATTTCAAATAGTTTAATCGGAATACCCCTTAAACATGAAAATAAAAATTTAAATAAAAAGCAAAAGAAAATATTAACTGAAAAAGAAATCTCTAACCAAAGAAGGTTTGTGAAAATAAAACTATAAAAAAGAAAACATGAGAAGACATAAATTCAAATGCGGAAGCGTTCTTAGTTCCTTTGAGATTGTCACAAATACTGTCACAAATTCCTTCTTCACTCGAGTAAGTGATCCCATTACCAGGATGAGGTTATGCATCCACAAGGAGAGTGAAAAACAAACCAAGGGAATAACTTATCTGGTCTCGACATGCATGTCTAGTGGCTTGATGGAAATAAACATGAATGTGAACCTGTCAATTCACAAAATCGTAACATGCAAAGGAACCCGTAGTGGCCTGAAGGCACATCGTCAAGGCATGAAACTAGACTCGTCGATCCCCTGAAATAAAACATGCATCAAGACGAGACAATAAATTGCCTCTGCTGATCTAATCATGCATCATATACAAATATACAAAATTTCAGTAACACAAATCATAACATAACATGAAAGATCAAACATGCTCTTAATACTCATAACAGTCATGTAACAAGTGTACACAAAGACAAATATCAATACTCGATAAATCTAATCAAAAGTTCTTGGATAAACTCAAATCAATCCTATGACATTAACAATTATCGCCTAAAAATATTGAGTCCAAGATTTAAATAAATCTTCGGTTCTAAATCCAAAGGATAACCAACCACAACTTAGAACTCCAAAAAATTTCCCTCGACTCGCTCAAACGGCAGTTGGCAGCAAGCAGAGGGCGTGGGCGGTGCGGACGAAGGCGAGGAGCTGGCTGGACGAAAGATCTGGCACGGAAGCGGGCTGGCGGACGAGGCGACGCACGGAACTGGCGCTGCGCGGCAGATGGACGTGGCTGGCATCGACGACTGGAGCAGTTGGCGGGTGGCTCGCGCGGAGGCAACTCAGACCGACGGCGAGCGGAGCGCTCGTGGCTGGAAGTGGCGCTGGATGACTCAATCTGAGGCGGGAGGGCTCGACTGCGAGGGAGAAAGACGGCGACACGCTCCGACTGGCGTCAACGGCTGAAAGCGGCAAAGGAGAGGCGCAGGAGAGATAGGAGAGACGCAGGAGAGATGGAGGTCGGGGGGAGGGGGAGGGGAAGGAGAACGTGAAGAGAGAGGGAAAGGGGAAAAAACCTTTTTTTTTTCTAATTATCACAATAAATTGATTTAATTTAATTAACTTCTCTAGAAAATACAAGACAACCTCAAAATTCCAAATTTTAATTCGATTTTATAAATTAAATTAAAAATTGAAACAATTAGACATAAGTCATGAATTTTCCTTCAATCAAATTTAAATTCTAAAATTTCTCTCTAAGCAAATAATTATTGAATCATCCTTTACAACAATTTTATTTATCCTCCGAAATTGAAAATATTCACAAATATCACAAAATTGCAGAGTTTAAATGACGAACTAATTTGAAATGTCACATATTATAACACAAAGAATTATGTTTTTGAACTAGGTGAAAAACTCTTATAAGTTCAAGAACAAAACAACAATTTTGATGGGGGAGTAGAACTCTAAAGTACTCTTTAGTTCTTATACTTTGATTTTTATTACTTTTAAATGTCTGATTTTAATCTTTATCTTTTCGATCAATCTTAAAATTGGTCCTTGAAATTAGTTTATTGTTTTTTCCTAAAAGCTTTAGGGTGTTTAATTTAACTTTTCAAGTGTTTGATTTTGAAAACAAGACATTTTAGAGAAAATTGAAGTATTTGACAACTACTTAAAATGTATTTTAAACAACTTTTATTAAAATATGTAAATTTTTTTAAAAATATTTTTTCCTTTAGTCAATTCAAACAAACCATTAGTCTCTTTGTATTTTCTTCCTAAATTGTGATAATATATTTTTTAAAAAATCATTGTTATTTAACAATTTTTTATTAAAAAAAAATAATAACTTTGAAGTACTAAATTTAAAATTCATTTGAAGTATGAGTAATATTGGACAAATAAAATGGAATAGAACTCAAAAGCAAAGGAATCAAAATGGAAACAGAGAACTAATTTGCTTTTTGAAAACTGGTCAAACTAATTTTTCTCGATCCATCTCGAATGAGATCGATTATCAAGATTTAGTTAAAATAATATTTTTTTTTTAACTTATTGATTGTTTTGAATCTTGTCGGTGAAATCTCGAGCAGTATTAACATTGAGATTCTACTAATTTTTTCAAATATTATAATCTTTTCAAATTTTATACCATAGCTTATATATTTTCAAATTTTCTCCAAATTTGATTATTTTTACCAAATCTTATATCAAATTTTTATATAATTTTTCAAATCTTTATCCTCATTTTTGTTTCCACAATGATATGAATTTCCAAATGTCTAAATGAATTTACCCATTATGATTTTGGATCTCTGAGTGATTTTTAAATTTTGTAAAATATCAAATTTTACAATAAAAAATTAAGATTTGGAAAAATATTAAAAAAAACTCCAGCCCATTTCACAAAAAAAAAGCCCAAATATATAGATTTCATCGAAAAAATCCAAAATAAACAATAAGTTAAGAAAAGTTAAATTTTTATGTAAATCTCGTGGTCAATTTCGAGCGAGATAGACCGAAAAATGACTGCAATAAATTTTCAGAAAATGTGCTAGTTTTGAATGCGACAACTTGAAGAGACTAGTTAGATGTAAAAATATATAAATATTTTAAACCCAAATGGTGAAGTTGTGATACTTTTTGTAATTTAACCCCCCAAATGATTTAGATGGAAAATGATTAAAAAAAAGTGGGAAAAGAAAAGTCGGCAGAAAAATGAAGATGCCGTAGATGTCAACCTCAGGAACACTACGAACATACATTACATGACCATAATTGAATTTGCTCCATTCTTTAAGGATGTTTTATAAATTTAGAAACAAAAAACAACACAGACCTGAATCTTGTTAGGATGTAGGAATGTGAATAGATAAAAGTATAAGTTGACTCAAACCTACAGCGTATTTGATTGACTTTCTAATATTTAAATAAGTGTTTATACGTGCAAAATACACACTTAGAAAATAAATCCAAACGGGTCCTTAGTGGTATAGCTAGTGATAAAATATTCTCAAATTTATGATATTTTTTCCCAACTTGAAACATCAATGAAAATGCCAAAGTTCATTTGAGTATAGCTGAGGTATTTCATTGTTATCATTATCCAAGGACTGAATGCTACACTAAAGGAAGAAGCAATATATACATACCACCAGAAGTTAGGAGTGAGTGGCAGTCAAATACTTCTTAACTGCATTTGTAGATTGATGAGCAAAATACTTTTGACGAAGAATTACGTAGGGATAACTTAGGAATGACAATATGTGGGCAGGCTTTGAGAAGGAAAGAATTTCATACCACACCTGGCTGTTCGAGTCCATCTCAATTGAAAACCGTTCTTCACCCGCCTGAAATTCTCAGAATTTAAGATCACATCAGTCACACTTCCCATTTATAGGATCCAGAGTGAGATCAAAACCTAGACTATCAAGCACATATTGCAAGGGAGTACAGGGAAGAGCAACAGAAATTAGAAAAGAACAAAAAAAAATAGCTTCGAAGAAATGAAGAAAAGAACAAGAAAATATTAGCTTGGGGGAAATGAATAATGGACTATGTTATCTGAGAAGATGCAGATAGTTTTAGTGAAGTATATAGAAATATTGGGGACAGACTGGGGTGTTGTTCTTGATAGAAGTCTCTGCTTCTTATATAAGCATAAAGAGAGAAACTTGGATGAACACTTGATTCCTTAGTGTGCATAGGCTAAATATACACAAGTTGGTACCTCATCTCTAAGAGGAACCTAGGAAGCATACACACTCTATCCACCGTCTATGTCGGACATTTATTGGACACCTATGGAATATTTGTTTAAACAATAGATTTGTTAAGCACTAGCTGTATAAAGTATAAGTAGATTCAATATTTGTTGGACATGCATCAAAAATACATCAAACTAGTTTTAACATACAAATGCATAAAATATCATTGAACCTGAAGTTCGTTGTATAAAAATTATATATATTTTTAAAAAAAATATATTATAATCATCGTGTTCTTCCTGTGTTAGTGTCCTAGGTTTTAAGCTTATGACTTTTCATTGTGTCGTGTCGTGTTGTAATCGAATTTGTGCTTTTTAGAGAGAAACTTTCTCTAAGAAAGGAAATTGACAGCTATATGAAAATCAAATTCGGAATTCAGCTGAGTATACAATTTAAAAATCACACCATTGAGCTATAAATGCATGAAATACTAACACTAATTTCACAACTATGGCTGATTCTTTGCAAGATAAGTAGTCTGTAGGTAAGCTAACAAGCAAATGAGAGGTGGGGGGAAAGGAAGAAGTATGAAAAAAGAACAACTAACCAGAAGATGGCCATGAAGGGTACCACTACCAAAACTGAAGCATGTCCCAGCTTTTTTGGTATCCCTATTCTCATTTACATATACAATTTGAAGAGGCAACACCACCCATGGAAGAAACTCCTTGGCACAGACACAAAACTTCACTCCTGGATGAACTGGAGTTGAGGAATCAACAAATGCCCAATTCAATCCAAAATGCCTACAAAATTTGGGGTGGATTAAAGATTCATCTAATAATAGATTACTCTTCAACCAGAAAGTATATAGCCAACCTCCAGTTCTGAAGAGCTTTCTTCCCCTTTTCATAAGTCTCAACACCAGAACCCACCAAAATACGAGCATGGTTGAGAAGAAAACCTTCTTGTGAGATCCCGTTATCTTCTTGCAGACAAGTGCTAGGATTAGCAGTAGCTCCTCTAAACTTGCTGCTATAGTTGAAGGAACCAGCCCTAATGATGAACATCATATAACATTCCACTAAGAAAAATAAAGAAACAAGACTATACGTATGAGAGTTTTCTTTTGAGGGGTGGGGATTACAAATCCCCTCGTTTCTTGCCTTTCAATGCAGGCCTTCTGGTCTTGAGGAGATGGGCGAGACCAACACAAGAACACCATCTTTAACAACAATAGCAACAGCCTAATAAAAACAAACAACGATCTAGGGTTTTATTTGCCTTCAGCCTAAAGAGTTTCCATAAGAACAGAAGGAAACACGATGCATGATCCAATTAAGTCAATAAAAAAAACCTCGAAACGAAATCTGAAGTGCACTGAAGCGTTTTGGTAGAAGAAATTTGGAACAAACTGCTAAAGAATTGGAACTAATAGACGAATAAATGCTAGTAAATCTCATTTCGAAGGCAATAATTTTCAGATGCAAGGATTGAGTCTTCAGACGAAATAGAAGCAGAAGCAAACAAAAATTGAAGAACTGAAGAAGAAGCTTGTGAACAGAGATGGAGATCAGAGAAAAATAGGTTAGAAAAGAAGGAAGTGGAAGAAGATATATACCGAAGAGCAATTACCTTGGCTTCCGTTGCTTCTGCGCTATCGCAGTTCCCTGAATCGAAAGCACAAAAGACAGAGCAGGAAAATTTTAGCTAGCGAGGAAGAAGAAAGCTACAAGTCGACGTGTAGTTTTTACGTTTTAGTAGGTTCAGTCCAGACGACTTGTAGTTCAAAGTTGAGAATTTACGACATGATTGGTCCCAAATTATTTTTTAGTTCAACAATTTAATCTTCAAATTTTTATAAGTGTATCAATTTAAATTTTGAATCTTCGTAAATATATTAATTTAAACCCTAAATTTTCATAATTGTATCCAAATAAAATATAATGGAGGATTTTGAATTCATACAATTATGAAAATTTAAGGTTTAAATTGATACAATTTTAGTTTAGGGTTTAAATTGATACGATCTCGAAGTTTAAATTGATATTTATCTTAATAATGATGAGTTGTTTATTTCAATAATAATAATCATGATGATGAGTAATTTAGCTATTGAGTTATGTCAAGATTGAATGTATAGTTGAGAAATAATCAAATATTTTTAATCTTCTAACACTTACGACATAAATATTTTATACAAAATTATAATCATAGATGGTTATTTATAGACACAAACATTGTTTATAAGATAATTTTTAGTATAATATGTGAAGTACGAAGATTTAAATTTTTACATTTGAGAAAATGAATACATGTCAATTATGGTTGAGTTATACACACTTTTGACTTATAAAATAGATTCTTAAAACAAGGGAAAAAAACCATTATTCATTTAATGGATGTACATAATATAATTATTTATTGTCATCATAAATAATATAACTATTTATTGTCATCATAAATATTAGGGTAATAATTGATATAATTCACAATTCATGTTGTTTTTTCTTTTTCTTTTTTGAAGAAGAATGATATAAGTTGTCATTAAAATTGTTTAATACATTTTTGAGTTTTAACGTTAAATGTAATTGATTCTTGATATATTTTTTCTAAATAAAAATTACTAGAGACGAAATTAAATAGTTGATTCAACATAGACCATTAATATCAATGCAACTAATATAAGAAAGGTTTGTCTCTAATATAAGAAGGGTTTATCAAGGTAACCCATATGTTAAAACAATCAATTATACCGAGACTAAAATGGCTAGTTTGGGACAGCTGCTAGTTTGGAAACGATGAGATTAGCTATGATATTAGGTGAATCAGTCACGCTTATCTCTTTTTTACAGTACAATAGGATGTGAAAGAATCTAAACTACAAATCTCTTAACTACTAATACATACTATATATCAACTAAGTTATGCTTACTTTGGGAACGACTAATATTTCAAACCAACCATTTGAAGGAATCGAATTCTCAGTGCAAAAGCGAGTGATCGCTTTTGTGTTAGTGAATTCGTTTTTGGAAGAAGTTAAAATAGAGAAGACAGAACGATAAACATAAATACCAAGTATGCTATCAAAATATACATAGAGGAAAGGGAATATTAGAAAACTTACCTTTGATGAAAAACACTTCTTCACATTTTCTTCTCCTAGAATCACGAACTCTTCTGCTCCTCACCGAACACAGCAACAACAGAGGATCTCTTGGACACTACCACCAAGCCTTTCTCAATATTCTCAAGGTGAGAATTAAAACAGAGTTGTGGACTTGTCTTGTTAATTTTCATAAGGGAGAAGAAAAGTCTTTTGAGAAAGTTTCACAAAGGGGAAGAGATTTTCTTGCATAGAGTTTCACAACTGTGTATCACATATCTCTCCTTCTTCATATCTCCCCTTCCCCACGACCTATGTTATCTTACATATGAGAGAGATGAGGAGAGTTATTTTCATAACTCCCTTCATCACATAAAATAATTTCCAAAATAATATAACTAAAACAAACCTTATATTATATCTCATATAATATAATGTATAGCTTATATTATATCATATGTAATAAAATCCAACTTTACATTCTTTCATATAAACCTATAATTTTAATATGAATCATATTCAAGAACAGATCTATGAAGGGGTCATATATATATATATATATATATATTATTTTTTTATTAAATATAAAAAATATTATTTACATTTTGAATATATTTCAATTGTGTGCCCCCGAGACATAAAATTGGAGCTTGCTTAAATGGTCAGGTGTTCAAACCCTTGTTCTTAAGCCGCTTGTGATTGGAGTTTGATTCCTCTATGAAGTAGTTCTTTCTTTTTTCTTTAACCAATTTTTTTTTTTTTTCCTTTTTTGCTTTTAATCAATTTTTGTCTCTTAAAATTTCAAATATATATAATTGGTTGGAAAACTAAATTTCATTTTTATTTTTTCACATATGTGTTTATGTTTATATATAAATATTTTTAAAATTTTAAGCTAGTTTGATAACTATTTAATTATTTATTTTATGTTTTTAAAAATTAAGGTATATAAACACCATTTTCACATATGAATTTTTTGTTTTGTTATTTACTTTAACATTATTTTAAATTACATTCAAGTTACTACAAGTTTAATCCTTAGTTTTTAAAATTGTAACTAATAAATATCTAAACTTTCAATTTAAACTCTAATAAGTCTCTTAAATATGTCTAATTGATAAATAAACTTTTAATATAGTATCTAAACATCTCATACAGTATAAAAATGCTTAAAATTAATCGTTTTATTAGAAAAAAAATTATTTTTTCTAATTAAACCTCAAATTTTGAATTTTGTTCCCAATAGTTACATTATTTTTTAAAAAAACAAATGTTTTGTACTACATAATTGAGATGTCTGTGATCTAGTATATATTTTTTAAAGTTCAATTATTATATATCACACAATTTGAGACGTTAATGGCATAAAGATTTTAACCTTATATAAAGTTGTACCCCCAACATGAAATTTCGAATCTGACCCGTATATTAGTTAGTTATGCTCATTTTAGCGATATTATAAGATTTAAATATTATATTGATGCATTTAAAATTATATTTATATGAACATGTGCCTCGTACATAAAATTTTGATCTGTCACTGATTATATTCATATTAATTTTAACTTATAGTTTTTATATAAATCTCATTCATATGATTAATTTTTTTTAATCATATTCAGATATTTATCTCTCTCATTAAACTTTATATTATAATGTATCCATATACATTATATTAATTGCATCTCATACAATTAATTCCCTTTAATTAATTTGAATCATTCAAATTAATTCAAAATTAATTGATTCTCATTTAACCCTTATTAAGCTATCAATGGGACCTTATGTACCTACAAATTAAAAGCTCCAATCATACAAAATTAATTAATTAAACTCTTTAATTAAATTAGTCAACATTCATTAATTGTCGGTCACTCCACTAAAGACCGACAACTGCACTCTTCGCACTATAAATATATTTCTATGACTATTAGATATAACTAATCAACAGTAAGTTGACCCTTCACAAATTGCTCATAACTACAACTAGGTCAAAATTAGTGTTTTACCCATGTAGTTACATCTAGCTTCTTAAGTACAATTGATCTCTCTAAATGAACAATTAGTTATAGTCCAACTATAAACTAGACCCCTCCCTAGCTAGTGGAGGGTGAGGGGCTTTATTGTCCATGATTCGTAATCAATCCCTAAGGGAGCAATAATCCCCAAAATGGTAGACATATTGAATCGACGAATCTGGTCGCTCTCACCCATACAGATCAAATGACCACCCTCATAAGTTCATTCACAACTCACAAATCAAGTTACCTATGGTCTGAAATGTAAGTCTTCAAGTAACGGTGTTATAAAGAGAGACTAATCATTTCGTTGCTAATATTATACAAACTCTTTGTATATGATACCCCACTCATATGACTTCCCATGAACAATCCAACAATTATAAAGTGGGTCATATCCGTAATATCACCAAGATAAGGTATCGAGCCTTATCCATATAAAACAGACCATTCAGATTATTACTTAACCTACTTGTATGTCAACTACATATAAGTTTAAGCACCTAAGATTTTAGTTTATTGAATATAGGTTAATGCATACTAAATGTCAAATAAAATAACATTATATTTATTAAATAAATAATTTACAAACTAGGAAACTACAAGATTTAGGACATCAACCCCAAAACCATTTATATTTGGCCAACAAATTTTTGTAGGCAATATAGTAAGACAACCTTTTATATCAAGATAATCGAGAAAACTTGAGAAGGATTTTGAATTAGTTAAAATCATTTTTATCATACTTAAAATCAGTCCCGTATTAAAATCATTTCTGATTGTATGAAAATCTAGTTTATAGGTATAAAATCAAACATTAAATTGATATTGAATGATTCATTGTATATTCGTGAGTGATTTTAAAACGTGTCAAAAGTGATCTATACCATTCTAAAATCCCTCTAAAACATCATACCTTTAATCTATATACATATATAATCAATATCTTAGAGCAACAATCTATATATTGAGGCAACGATTAATATGCCAAGATAACCAATCTATATTTAACATATCATGGCATCCAGTATTTAGGGACAATCGCTTATAAATCGATTAGTGAAAATTAGTGAAAATTTTGAAACATAAATAAGTGAAAATTTTGAAACATAAATAATTAATCCCATAAGAATTGATCTACTCAACCCATGAAGAACTAGTTTTTTTGAGAAAAAAATAGACGCGCACCTCGACTAATCTTATAGAACAATTCGTCTGACCTTACAACATTTGGGTGTCAAAAAAACTCATAGGATATTAAATCCTAGGTAGGTGATCTCTATGTGTCAAACTCATGATGTCTTAGCCTTTTATCAATCGCAGAGGACAATTAGTTCAAAATAAAATTCTAAATTTTGTACTTTTATGTACTTTCTAGTGTATTTCCTTGCAAGTTGAGGGGTCAAAAGTGTTTTTTAATCCAATAAATATGAACCTAAGAACTAAGATTAGAGATGACCACGGGGCGGGGCAGGACCGAGGATGTCATTCCTCATCCCCGTCCCCGCTCCCCATTTCATTCTTATCCCCGTGAAATTTCCCACGGGGATCAGGACGAGGATTCCTGGAGAATTCGCAGGGATCTGGTTCCCCGCTACTAGTAATTACTTTATTACTAAATTGTTTATTATGATTAGTTTTACGTGACATAGATAAATTACTCAAATTTTGGCCTAAAAAAACTAATTAATTTTTTTTAGTAGAAATAAATAAATATAAATCAAATTATTTACATATATAATCTAAATTTAAATATTTAATTTAAACATATTCATTATTTTTTCTATAAATAATCAAATTTGAAATTTAAATGTAATATTTATATAATAATAATAACAACATAACATTAGATAACTATACTAAATAAATAGGTAAAAGCTAATCAGAGCAGGGACGGGAAATGGGCGGGGGTGGGAAATGCATTTCCCGTCCCCGTCCCCGTCTCCGTCCCCATCTCCATCTCCATCTCCATCTCCATCTCCGTTTAGCTCACGGAGAATTTTTTTTCCCCCAAGTGGCTAAAATTTACACCGCAAGAAAAAGCGACTTTGCTGGGTATAATAACAATGTCATGAAGTGATTTGATATTTATATACAATCTACAAATGACTACTGAACTGATATAAACAGAAGAGAATGTGAAATGATGTTTTAACTTATCCCATCAACCTCAAATCCTGAAATTTCTGCGAGTTCTGACAGTTCTTTCTCTCCACTCAAAACCTGCAGGAAACCAGAATTTGATGATACAAATAGAAGTAGAAACAGTCCAACCAATAAGCAAGGGAACATCAAACATGTAGGTCTAGCTCAAACAGTTTGTATAATTTTTAGACCAGAACAGAAGTTCCATAGAAATGATAGGTATTGAAAAAGAAGAACCAAACTAGATCTTGCAAATAAAGAGATAAATCCTAATGGGGTGTATATGTCATTGAGTTGGTTATTAATGTCTACATGTGGGTTATAATAGTTTGTGTTTGCGCTGTAGACTATTTTAATTTGGGTTATAGCAGTCTTTGTTTCGTGTGTAAACTATTTTAGTATGGATAGGAAATAGTAAACACCGTATGAAAGAGAGAAAAAGAGAATGAGTAGGAAATAATAGTAAACATAGTAACAAAGAAGGATTTGAAATAATAATAATGTAGTTACTTGTAGGTCATAATAATTGGAAACACCACCTCTAACAATTGGAGCCCCAAACATGACAACCCACTCCACCAACTTGAGGAAAGCTAGACGCCCTAAGGACATTCTTTTATATTCATGCTACCACTTGTGAAAGTCCTCTATCTCTCTGGAAACAATGCTTTCATTTTGTTAATAGTTCTACATTCTCGAGGTTTCTCAAGAGTCTCACTAATATCTCTTACTAAATTCTCCCCATAACTACGTACTTTACCTACTTGAGCCATCTCTATCATTGTATTTGTATACAGTTTTTTTCTCTGTGACTTCTTGACACACTTTATCCAATTTTATATACTCCTAGAACACAATGGGTCCCTTTATCTTGGAAATCCACCCATCTCAATTGCCCCTGTCAATTAGCAATAGCAAGTACAACAAGAGAAACGGTGACACGATCATAGAATTCTTAATTTTCTTGGAATCAATCCGTGCAACATTGCTAAAAATAAAGATTGCTCAGGAATGTAAACAAATTCTCCTTAAGTTGTGCTTTTTTACCTGACCGTTAATTACCCATGTTGGGAAGCCTTCAATTCCAACTTCTGAACAAGCTTTCTCTATCATAGTGCCTTTATGATATCCATTGGGGAAACACTCTACATAGTCTAATAGTTTTGCTGCCTCACGTCCAAACATCTGTATTGACAGACGGATAGCATAATTGATAAATATGTTGTTTGCATCACAAAACAACGCTAAGAGGGAAAGAAATCATTGTCTTGCAAGCAAATTCAAGAGCCTAAACGTAAAAATGAAGCAATAGTGATGATCACATGTACAGTTAAAAATCTATTGATATTTTAATGGTGTAGCTGTGAAGGCTCAGCGACGCGTTGCCGCCACATATTATGTTGTCATATTACTGAATCAAGTCATTACCATTTTACAAATGGAGAAATTACCTCTTTCTGTTCAACACAATGTGAACACCAAAAAGCTCCATACATTTTGGCCCCGATGGACTGCAAATGCCTTGCAAGGGAAATGGCCAGAGGGCTTGATGGCTTTGTTAGCTCAGTTTCAAAGTATGGCAGGTCAAGTTCAGCAGCACTGTAAAGCCAAAAAAAAAAAAAAAAAAAAAAAAAAAAAAACTTCACATAAGGTGATAAGAAAGGAACCAAAATGAAGCCAAAGATCAATCACAAAACAACACAAAGAAAATGGATATAGATGATAGATCATTTGAGATTAATTAGTAAAGAAAACAAAAAATATCGACCACATTAATCTAACGTTCCAAAACAATATTGAAATGATTCATAACACCAAAGATTAAGATAGCTCCCAACTCCTAAGTAATCGAGGTTAAAAGAATTAGCATTCTAAGGTCAATGATGACAGGGAATCAAAACCAAAGGATACATAGAAGATAAATTCACAGTTTATGGAAACACCAGTTTGGTTATTTCTCATAACAGATGGCAAAAAAAAAATAAATGCATGATAGCTTTAGTTCCAGAGAATCAATTCGACTAGTAGTAACAATTAATGAAAGCTTTGGCAGAAAGATAACAACCCAAATTTTCATCCTCATGCAACAACTTTGTAAAATTGGTGATCTTAAATGAATAGAAATGTGTCCTGTCCTTAATGTACTAATTTCTTACATTAAACATTAAAAAAAATGGTGAACAACTACTTTAAAAGGACACATATCGCACCAATAGAAAAGTATAAACATCAAAAGTCAAACACCCAATTGTTAAAAAGCACATAAACGAAAGAGAATAGCCAATTAGCTATTTCAAGAAGATCCTCTGTAACAAAAACCTTTGAGAAATAGGAAGGGAACCATTATATGAGGTAGAAAGGGTGATAAAAACCACGCCAGCGATAATTATCTGAGAGCCCAATCGTCTCATAGACTCTTGCAATCCAAAATCCTAGGTCATAACCGCAAGAAAACTTCAGAAATGTATGAATCAACAACAAACTTCAATTAAAAAAAGATACCCAAAAATACAAGACCTTGAGAGTGGCAAAGAACAAGCTGAATGACAACACAGCAGATACTAGGCAATATGAGCATGTAACTCCAGAAAATTTTGTGTTCAGAATGTACAGAAAGTATGCACTGGCAGCTGCCATAGAGGTAGTAGTGCCAAGCAACACTAAACGACCATCAGATTCATCAATCCCAAATGGCAATTTCTTTGCTGCCAACTGCAAACTAATTGCTCCAACTAATCCATACGCCACCATTCCAATCACGGGCAGTGGTACACCTTGAAATTATAAACGCATGTCATTGACTCATTGTAATCTAGTATTAACATGAAAATTGGGGAAAAATTTGATATTGTAAATTTGCCGAAAATTATTGTCAAATCATGAATAGCAAATGAAAAAGATACCAAAAACAGCAGCATAATCGCTGTTAAGAACGTTGTCGCAGCTTCCTCCACCAATTGGACAAAAGGCAGTTGAACCAGTGAGCTTGAGGTAACTCAAATACGCAGTTTCGACGAGTCCAATCCCGCCCAAGGCAGCACACAAATTATACGTCGAATTACTCGAAATTGATGGAGAGGAAGACCACGACAACGATGATGATGATGAAGCTGCGGACGTTGATTCAGCTTGCGGCTCAGTGTCCTGATTAGCTCCATCGGACAAGCAAAAGACAGGAACCAGAGGGCGTCTCCGAACCGAATCTTTTCGGTGGTTGAAAGAATCATATCTGTGATGGAATAAAGAAAGAAGCTGGCGAGTAGAAGGTTTCTGAAACGATAATGGAAGAGAGAATAGAGTGGCGGAGCACGCCATTTCCTCTTCCCGATTGTAAGCAACCGGGAAATGAAAGGGAGTGCCGGAGACGAGCTTTCAGGCTGCTACGGAGAGGAGACGACGAAAGTGCAGAAATGGAAGCCCATTGGGCCTCAAAGCCCAATAATTATTGGGCTATCACGTATCATGGCCCGTATTGTATGGGCTCTTTCTCGATGAAGTGTAAGGCAAGAGAACGCAAAATCTGTCGACTCAACATAAAGGTCTCACACATTATATATGCAAACATGAATTATAGTGCAAATACACTATATTTGGACTAAACCTTTATAATTTTTTAAATCAAATTGAAACCATAATATATAAAAACTATATAGTAGGGAACATAATTACTCGTATTTGTATTTTTGTCTATTGAATTACAACCTTATTACGATAAAATAACAAATTGAAATTATTTAAAATCTCTAAAATTGTATTTGGATAAAAATATGATATTTGCAATTAAATTTGGGAAAAAAAATAAATATGAGATTTTAAAAAGAAGATAGATAACAAAAAAAACCAAGTTTAAAGATTTAGGTTCCGTTTGGTAACTATTTAGTTTATTGTTTTTGTTTTTTAAATTTAAGCATATTTTATCCACATTTATTATAATGCTTTGCATCTTTTTGTAAGTATAATAGTTGAATTCTTAACCAAATTTCAAAACACGAAAAAAAAATTGAAAGTTATTTTTTTAGTTCTCAAAATCTGATTGGTTTTTTAAACCATTGCTAAAAATAGATAACATAGGAAAAAAATTTGAAGTAGAAGTAATATCCATAGACTTAATTTTAAAAAAATAAAAATAAAAAATAAAATGGTTCCTTAATTTTTAAAAATGAAGATTTCATTAAAGAGATATTGCATTTTCAGATATGTTATATGATATTTAAAAAATAAATCTAAATAAGATTTGAAAAAAGAGAACAAAAAAATAGATTTAAGAAAGTGCATCCAAGACTCTCCAAGGACATTATGCTTTTGCCATAAATCTTTAAGAAATTCACATTTATCTTTCAATTTCTCTAATTAAAAATCCCATTTTGAGGAGGAAAAAAAACCAAAATGTAAAAATTGGGAAACTTACATTTTAGTCCTCAAATTTTGAAGGTTATGTGTGTTTGGTCTTTGAGTTTCAAAGATATAATTTTTTTAATTATCTAATTTTTAGGAATAAGTGTATTTGATCGTTGAGTTTTAGATTTATATTTTTAGTCATTTAATTTTTAAGAATGAATTTGTTGATTGAGAAATTTCGGCAAATCACGATTTGCTACATCATCAATGAAAGCCCGAGCCTATTGGAAAAATTATAAGTTGAATAGGGCCGAATAATTGAAGTAGCTCGAGTCCAACCCAATTCAAAATTTTGGGCTAAATTAAATATTAAGATCAAGTCCAATATTTCGGCCCAACAACAAATGGGCCCAAGCCTAATTTTAGCCCAAATCCAATTTTGGCCCAGTTAAGTAATAGGCCCAAGCCCATGTAAGACCCATGAGAAACTTCTATAAAAGGAGGCATTATAGAGGAGGAGGAATTGAAGGCACTAAAGCTCCAAGGATCCACTAAAGCTCTTAAGATCAGAAGATACTAAAACTCTGAAGATCAGAAGACATATCAAAGTTTTGAAGACCGAAGTCCTTTGAAGATACAAGCAATATACAATGATTCTGAAGACCGAAGTCATTTGGAGATACAAGTATTCTTCCAAGACTTTAACTCCAAGATCATCACGCATTCGCTTCCTCAAATTAAGTGTATGCATTCGACTGAAAAAGAATCAGAGGATTAAGTACTAAAGATCAAACCACATCACATCAAATCAACATCAACATGAACACGAACTCAAGTTCAACTCCACGAAACAAGTTTCTCTAGAAATCCAACCAACCCAAAGGGCGATCATCCAAGCAGATCAATAAGCCCAAAGGTCGATAGAAAATCAATAAGCCCAAAAACTCAAATGATCAATAAGCCCAAAGGCCGATAGCAGATCAATAAGCCCAAAGGCCGATCATCCAAGAAGATCATCAAGTTGGTCGATCATCCCAGAAGATCAAGGCCGATCGTTCAAGAAGATCGTCAAGCCCAAAGAAGATCTTAAAGATTATATTTTATTTTGAAAGCATCAAAATATAACTAATACAAATACAACGTTCAAGTTTTATAAAATAAATTTTTCTTAAAATCTTGTGGGAACAAAACTTTTTTTTTAAAAAAAATTAAGTATTTTTGTTTAATCTTGTAAAACAATTATATGATACATGAAATTAGATCAATAATTTTAAGAAATAATTTTAGAGAGATAGAGATTATTAAAAAAAATGGAAAATTCTTATAAATAGAAACGTTTAGTTTTAAAGATAATTTATTACTTTTAGTTTTAAAAATAATTTATTGCTTTTTGCTGAGTTTTAGAGATAATTTACTACTTTTAGTTTCAAAAACACTTTTGAAATTTTTTGCTATCAAATTTAAATATTTTTAAATATTTTTTATATTTAAAAGACCTCTTTAAAATTATTCTTCTAATAAATACCATATAATTATTTGAAATAATAATAATAATTAATTGGGGATATTCTAAACCTATTTTTAAATATCTAGGACTAAAAAATAGGAGTGTTCAAATAACCTAACAACCCGAACAACTCGGACTATCCAACCCAAAATATAAAGGTTGAGTTGGGTTAAAATTGTTCTGTTTTTGTTGAATTGGGTTGGATCGGATCGTGAATTGGCTAAAAAAATTGGGTTGACCCAACCCAACCTAAATTTTATAGATATAAATAAAATATACTATATATTTTAAATTTTCGTTACTTTGTATTGATTAATTTGTAAATTTTAAATATTTTTCTTCTAAAATTATTATGATATTTGTCTCCAGTTGAAGTTTGCAATAAATATCTTAGATATTTGGCATTTAGCATTTGAATTTTATGAAATTTTAGTTATTAGTCATGTGTTGTATATAAATTTACATATTTTTAATTAAAAAGAAAAAACAAGTTATAACCCGACAACCCAACCCATCCCAACCCGAATTTTAAGGGTTGGGTTGAGTTGGGTTAGAGATTTTATTTGGGTTCTTCGAGTTGCCAACTCAACCAACCCGAATTTTTGGGTTGATCCAAAAAAAACACCCTCAATCCAACCTAATCCAAACCCATGTACACCCTTACTAAAAAGTTACATTTTGAAACTAAAATCAAACACACTTATTCTTAAAAACTTAGAGGAGTTTGGGCCCTCGACTTTCGTCCATCCCATATTTGGGCTCCAATTATAATAGTTGATATTTTTTAATTATTATATCTTACTAACTAGAGTGTTTGCTATTTCCTATTCATCTCGTCATTGAATTTTCAAAATAAACATTTTTTTGTCTTTGAGTTTTTAAAAATTGGTTTAAAAGACTTTTTAATCTTTTTAAACAATTATATGATATTTAAAATTAGACAAATAATTTTAAGAGATAATTTTAGAGAGATGAGTTAATTTAAACATTGTTCCTCTAATTTAAAGTACCATATAATTATAAGAAATAATGATAAACAATTAATTGGGGGACCTTTTAAACCTATTTTTAAAAATCAAAGGACTAAAAGTTTACATTTTGGAAACTTAGGAGGTGTTTGATAAATGGGTATGAGTTATTAGGTTGGATGGATAATTATTATCCATGTTTGTTAAGCCCATAAAAAAAAAAAAAAAACCTATAGGTTATTAAAACCCTTTTTAACTGACTCAAAACTCCCATTTTTTATCCCCTCAAAACTAACCCTAAAAATCAATATATTTTCATTTCTTTCTCTCTTCCCTCATCTTTGCCGGTTGGATCCATATTTTTTTTTTTTTTTTTTTTATCGTCAAACCTATGGGTTATTAAAACCTATTTTTTACCCACTCAAAACTCCTCTTTTTTATCCCTCAAAACTAACCCTAAAAATCAATATATTTTCATTTCTTTCTCTCTACCCTCATCTTTGCCGTTTGGATCCAGATTTGATTTTTTTATTTTTTTATATTTTTTTATAGTCAAACCTTTGGATTCTATTTTCATTTCTTTCTCTCTCCCTTATCTTTGCCGTTTGTATCCCTCAAATATACTATCCATATTATATAAAAATAAACGGTATGATATGTAAAATAATAAAGTTAAGTTAGCAAAATTCAATATATACACATACAATATTCCAATTAGTAATTGGGATAATTACCTTCAATATATACATACAATATACAATATATCAATTAATTGAGCATTAATATGAAATATATTTTGTTGGTATGATTTATCGATTGAAGAGAATTAGAATTATTACAGTTTTTGAAAAGAACATATGAAAAATAATATATTATGTTCTACAAGTTGAGAAAAAAACTGAGATTGTCCAGTTTATGTCATAAATGATTTGAGAAAATACGTGTATATTTGAAAATTAATCAACAATAGCAAAACATAAAACTAAAAAATAAAATAATGAAATAAAAAAACAAACAGAAAAAAGTAGAACTAATCTCATTCACAAAAAAACTGCATCAGATCATCCAACTCAACTCAACTCTACACAACAAACACAGACAATAATTACCAACTCAACTCAACTCTGTAAACAAACATAGACAATTTAACTCCCCAGATAATTTAACTCTCTAGATAATAATTATCAACTCAATTCAACTCAACTCTCTACTTTTATCACATACCAAATACACCTATTCTTAAAAACTTAGGTGTGTTAGCCTTCAATTTCGACAATCAACTCGAGTGTTTATTATTTCTACTCATAATGTCTTAACTTTCAAACTAAAATGTATATTTTGAAAATTTAGGGACTAAATACACTCAGGGACCAGAAAGATAATGTTCTCCTTTCAACAACGTGGGGGTGGGGGATCGAACTTCTGACCTTTATGGTAGAAGGTCATACTACTTATTGTTGAGATAAACTCACTTTGACATAGTAAGCAAATTAATCATATGCTTGATAGTTTTTTTAGTACAATTCAAAATACAGGAATTCAAACACATACTTTATAGTTACTAACATACTCAACTATCAATTGAGTCATGTTCACTTTAACATATATTTGATGATTAATTAAACAATAAAAAAATTCTGAATTAATATTTTGAATTTGATGGTATTAAATGTATTAATAATTATCAATTGGAATTTAATCATATTAATAACATACACATTTTTAATTCATATTTAAAATGTTGGGTAATGATAAGGTACCACGAATTTTCCACCAATATTGTAAAATAATATTAATAATTCTATTTTAAAAATATTTACCACATGATAATTTTAATAGATTAATTAGATATGCGGTACAAAAATAGGTGCATCATAGTTCCTATTTAATTAAAAATATTTTAATCATGTTTTTAATTGAGAAATTATTTCAAATAATAGAACGGTTGAAAATATTTATAAAATATAATCAAAGTTTAGAACTATCAATAATAGACGTTGAATAACAGTTCTTTTTTATTTTTCTTTTTTTTTTCTTTTTTTTTTTTCCAAGAAAACGTGTTTAGATAAAGAAAATTCTAGCATATTTTATATAAAATATTGTCCAAAATGATTACAAATATAACCAAATGAAAACAGATGTGTATTAGATTAATGAAGATATAGATCAATATATAGGTTAATCAATTATTTTCTTAAGCCTGACTTAATTTTTTTTAATTACAACTCAACATATATATATTTAACCTAAATATTATCACTCCCTCGACATCATTCACATTATAAAAAAGATTATTTACCAATTGTTAGTCATTATTATATAATCTTTCAAATATTGATTTATCAATTTTTTAAAAAATATATATCACAGTCATATGCTACATTTTAAAATTGTTTTTTTAGTATAATAATTGTGGGAATTAAAATTTGAACCTAATATTTAAAGGAAGGAATACATTCCTTTTGACTCATGTTTATTACGTTTAAAAATTTTATTATAGTTTTTAATTGAATTTTAATCACATTAATCATACACTAAACTATTAGTTGTCATTTAATCAAGTTAATAAATGCGTAGATACATTATCTCATTCCCTATGGGACTTCAATACTTTGAAAGCTTCTTCACGTAAGGTACTATTTTTCAACTTGATCATTATAATAATATTATTTATTTCAATTAATACGTATATGTATTGATTATTTTATTTTTTTATTTTAATAATTTTACTTAAATTTTTTATTACAACATTTTTTTTATAGGTGGATGAAAGACCATCAGAGTGTATGAATCTCCAAGTATTTTATGGTCAGCTACAAATACAACTAAGTTGGAGTTATTATGAAATTTTATATTGACATAATTTGTAATTTATAAATTTATGTTTTGTTTCATCTCCAAGTTTCTAGTCATTACTATATCTCCTTTTTGTTGGGATATATGAATTTCGTATTAAATGCTTATTATGATAACATTTATTTTGGAAATTATATAAATATAATTTTATTTGATTTCTAATGTAGAAATGTATGAAATGCAACAATAGGATTATGAACATATTTGAGAAGTTATAAATTTTCAATAATAGAATTCATTAAAACTATAAAAAAAACTAATAAATTCTATGAGTACAAAACATTGACAATAAGGCTTATTATAGCTTTCATTAAATAAATAATTATAATTGTAAATAAATGTCATAACAAACAAATGATAGCTACATATTTTTGCTATAAAAGTAATTTTATAGCATTTTAAAAAATGTTATCTTACGTGTCACAAATATCAAATGTGCTGTTTGAAGCTTGTATTTATAGCATTTACAAAACACTATAAAAAATCGAACATTTCATAGTATATAGCAAGTGCTATAGAAGAAAACTTATTGTAGCATGTAACAAAATGCTATAAAAAGCTAAACTTTTCGATAGCTTTTAAAAAGTATTATAAAAAGTTCAATACTTTTAATAGTATAGGTTGACACGGCTTTAGATAAAATGTTATAATAGATCTATGATTATATTTTTTCGAAGCTATCATAGATCTTTTTTTTTTCCTACCGCGAAAAGGTAAAAAATAGACTTTTAAGAGAGATAAGAAATAGAAATAATAAAAAGAAGAAAATAGAAGCACCATGTATCTTATTAAAGCATCATCCACCAACTTGTTGGAAATATCTCATGATTCTAATATATTTGTTTGTAGCCCAAGTGGCTCTCATTAATGAAATATTTATTCCTAAAAGAAAAGTTATATATATTAATATATCTATATTTTTGAAGAGGTAGATACCATGGAGAGAGGCCTTTTTATTTTTTATTTTTTATTTTAAAAAAATCTATGGAGAAATTTTTTAAAAAAATAATTGAGACGAAGAGACGAGTAAGGAGAACTAACATATGTATTTGAAAGGTTTATGTTCAAATCTTTAAATTGAAATGACTTAAAAAATAAAGATATAGCTCATTGGGTTGGAGATGTATTTGAAAATTTTCTAGAGACGGATAATAATGAATTTGGTAATTATTTGCAACTCACATCTCGAATTAGAAAGTAATACATGCCCGAGTCTTAAAATTTAAAGATTGATTAGAAAGATACTACAAAAGTATAAAGATCATAGTGGTATTTAACCTAATTTTTATTATTTTTTTATTTTATATGTAACATTAATTTATTTAATACTCAACTTAATCATTCTACATAGTTTGAATACATGTCCACATCAAAATTTTATTATACATATTCAAAATTTCGTTGTCCATCAACTGAAAATAAAATCCCGATAAGGACCATATGGGCAAGGTGTTGTCAAATAATGTCGATAAGCATAAAACAATATTAATTTTCAAAAATGAAAAAAAAAAAACTGGTGAAAAAAATTGAAATAATTATATATTGAAGATTTTCAAAAATAGAAAAATTTGAAAAATTATTTACACATAATAGTAAAATTTAATCGTATTTGATAGAGACTGATAGAAGTCTATCAGTGTCTATCGATGATAAAAGTCTATCGATTTCTATCATTTTTTTCTATTTCTGTAAATAATTTGACATTTTTTTCATATGTGAAAAATTTCCTTATATATATTATTTGTTAAAATTCAGCTAAAAGTCTAAAATCCAAAAAAAAAAATAGTAAAATAATTATTTATCCTATTATATAATAGAATAAGAGTTATTTTAAATAAAGAAAAATAAGTTAACTTATTTATAAATATAACAAAATATCATTGTTTATCCATAATAAATTATGGTAGACTTCTGTCTAAAATGGACTATTATTGATAAATAATAACATTTTATTATACTTAAAAATTTTGAATTTTCAAAATTTGTATGAGTTAAAACAATTATCCATAAAATAATTATAATTATATATATATATATATATATATAAAAATAGAGCATAAATAATTGGGAAGTTGCAAGAAATATCTAGTTGGGGACATGTGGTAATAGCTACACCAACCACGTGTAGAGGATAGGAGCCACTACTGATCTTGAATTGTGTGCAGAAATCAATCTTCAATTGGTCAAAATTGACCAATATTAATAACCATGAAAATCTACAAAAATCTCTAATAATGTGTGCTTTCAAAAAAATAAAAACTCTAATAATGTCTAATGAATATAAATATATTTTTTTAAAAAAATGGAAAGAAATACCTTTTGGTCTTTAGATTTTAGGTCTAATTTCTATTTGGTCTCAGATTTTAAAGTATTACACATTTAAGTTCTATTTGGTCCTCAAGTTATTGAGTAAATTGTTTTTTTCAAAAAAGAAAAAAATTTAAGTTTTGAGTCCGGTTTGAATTTAGTTCTTAGATTTTAAAAATTTTAATTTTATCCTTAAAATTCGAGTTCTGTTTTAATTTCATTCTTATGTTTCAAAATTTACACTTTTAATCTTCATTTTTCATTAAATATTCATTTTCAGTCATTACTTTTATGTCTATTAATTAATTTAAAATAATTATGATGTTGAATTTTAAATTTAATTTTAAGAGTTATGAAGAATAGGGGGATTTAATTAATTATAATTATTATTATTCTTGTTAGGCATTTTCACCAAAGATGAAAATTGAGTATTACGTGACAAAGCAAGATTAAAAGTGTAAACTTTGAAACCTAATTAAAGACTAAATTGAAATAAAACTCAAATTTCAAAGGTAAAATTATAGGTCCTGTTTGATAACCATTTGGTTTTTTGTTTTTGTTTTTGAAATTAAGTCTATTTCATCTACATTTCTTACAATGATTTGCATATTTCTTAAGTACAATGGTTGAATTCTTAGCCAAGTCCCAAAAACAAAAGAACTTTTTGAAAGTTTTTTTTTTTTTGTTCTCAAAATTTGGATTGGTTTTTTAAATCAAATGTGAAAAATAAATAACAAAGGAAAAAATAATTTGGAGATGGAAATAGTGTCCATAAACTTAATTTTAAAAAACAAAATGGTTACCAAATGAGATCGTAACATTTTGAAACTTAAGAACTAAACTGAAACCAAACTTAAAATTGAAGGACTAAACGTGTAATATTTTGAAATCTAGGGATTAAATAGAAACTAGACCAAAAGATATTTTTCCTAAAAAAAAAAATCTTAAGTATTTAAGTAGCAATTGGATGATGTCTAATAATTCCTCAGGCATTGTTTTAACTTGTGAGTAATCAAAATGAAAATCAATTAGAATAAGAACTTTAGTCAACAGAAATTAATTGATGTTGTTTCTAATGATTATAGAAATTTAGTAGGAATTTGGATGTATGACAGGATTACTAAGATATCTTCTATATTTTGAACTAATTAAAATGTATTATTAGATAATATGGCCATACATTTTTTTAATTAAATTGGTTGATTTAAATTTATTTTATTACTATTTTATTTTGTAGGGATTTTTTATTATCATAATTTATGAATAAAAAACTAGAACTAATTAAAAGGAAATTGCCTAATTTAATTGTAATTAGAGCAAGATAAGATTGCATTATATGTATTGTTATGATATTCAATGATAATAAATTCTATTTGAATAGTTTATTGAATATTAATAATTACAAACTAACACAAAATTGCGATAAAAATAATATTTTATTAGAATAATATATATATATATATATATGTGTGGTACTTAATAAAAGTATTTTGTTTTAAAAAATTAACAACCAGTAACTAAAATCGTTTTCGAAAGAAAAAGAATTGAAAATTTTAATTTTCTAACAATATTATATGCAATTAAATAATAGTTTAGTATAGTTTTTATTTTTTAAGAAATAAAAGTGTAAATAAGTGAATGTTAACCTAATGTATGTATCTTCGACTGAAAAGTTAGAGGTTTGAATATTCAAAAAGTTGTAAAATAATTAATACAAATCCTATTGATCTTATAGATGGTATATAAATGATATGGACATAAAGAACTAAGCAAAGGGGGTAGAACATGATAAATATGGAATGAAAATAAGATTGATGAGAAGAATGGAGAACGTTACGATTATCTTTTCAAGTACATATAGGAAAAATTCATAAATCAATTGTACATCTCATCAATTGATTTTATTCCTGCATTCTAACAAATATTAAGAAAAAAAATACATTTTTTGTTCTTTGGTCTAAGTTCAAATGTTTTTAGATTTCAAAATGTTATACTACCTTTAAGTTTTGAATTTTATTTTAATTTGATCCATATATTTTAAGATTTACACTTGTATTTCTAATTTTTCACTATATACTCAATTTTCGCATTTGATGTTAATGACTATTAATTAATTTAAAATAAGAAAAACAACTATAATTAATTAAGTTTCATTATTTTCCATCACCATAAGTTTAAATACTACTTTGGTCCCTATATTTTTTGTTTTGATTTATTTTGGTCCCTATACTTTTAAAATATTTATTTGGTCCCTATACTTTCAACTTTGGTTTATTTTGATCCCTATATTTTTAAAATGTTCATTTTGATCCTTATACTTTTAACTTTGGTTTATTTTTATTCTATAACCTAAAAAAAATAATCATTCTAACCTCTTAAAATGAAGTAACCAAAATGGTAATTTTTTTAAAAATTACAATGACCAAAATAAACATTTGAAAGTATAGGAACTAAAATAAATCAAAATTGAAAGTATAAAAACCAAAATGAATATTTTGAAACTATAGAGATCAAAACAAACTACAAACAAAAGTATAGGAACCAAAATAATATTTAAACCTAAAATTAAATTTAACACTCCATAATTATTTTAAATTAATCGATAGACATTAACGCATAAAGACAAAAAGTAAATATTTGGTGAAAATTAAAGTTAAAAATGTGAATTTTGAAATATAAAGACCAAATTGAAAGAAAACAAAATTTTTAGAATAAAACTATAAGACTAACATAGCCAAACCTAACGACTGAATTTAAACTAGATTCAAAACTTAAGAAAATGTAATATTTTGAAATTCAGAGATCAAATAGAAACTAAACTGAAAACCAAAAGATTAGGTAGATAATTAGATTAATCTCTTTTAAGGAATGTACAATGAATATGGTATTGATTATTCTGATCGAGAGGGTTTGATAAGTGAAGGATGAAATTTGAGTTGGATTGGTCATGGCTGAGTAGTCATTTTGTACTCCCTTCTTCCCTTAAAACTTATCCACTCAATTTCATCTCTACCTTCAATAAATGGCGTGGCATTCCCATCACTCTCTAATCATTCACACTCCCATCCCTCAATATTCCATTATTATATATCTCTTCTTTCCCTCACCACTCTCAGAGCCACAAATTAGCTCTCTCTTCTTCTTCTTCTTTCTTTTTGGCCATGTCGCTCATTTTCTCATCCTCTTCCACTTCTTTTCTTCTTCTTCCCAACAACAACAATCTCTCTTCAAGGTTTCTCTTCTACTTTTCTCTTTCTTTCTTTAGAGTTATTCCAATTTACGTTGTTTCCATTAAATTAAACTAAAGTTGTTGATAGGCTAAAGTTTTTGTTATCAGAGGAAGGTTGTTGCTGATCACGTGTTCTCTGCAACGCCGCCGCCGCAGAGACTCCGCTGTCACCCATAAACATTGGACCACCAGGTGAATATTATTTAAATCTCTAACTTTTTGGTTGACAATATATTCTTAACAATTTTCTATGTTGCAACAATGTTGAAGTCGAAATGCTGTTTTGAGAGAAGAGCTGGAAGCGACGGTGGTTCCGACGTCTGTACCGGTCCGTGTAGCTCTCGAGCTTCTTCAAGCAGGACAGCGATATTTAGACGTTAGAACCCCCGAAGAGTTCAGTGTTGGTCATGCCCCGGCCGCCATTAACATCCCTTACATGTACAGAGTAGGTTCAGGTAATTTCCTTTTTTTTTTTTTTTTATAATTATTATAATGTTTGAATTTTGAAAATTTGGACTAATTAGAACGACAAATTAGGATAATAATTTGGTTAATTTTTGTAGGGATGACGAGGAATCCACATTTCTTAGCGGAAGTGGCTGTTTATTTCAGAAAAGATGATGAAATTATTGTTGTAAGTATATGGTTTAATTTTGAGAATTTTTTTTCTTTTTTCTTTTTTTTAAAAAAATTGTTTGATAAATTTGAATTATGAATTTTGGTGCCTTTCAATTGGATAGGGATGCCTAAGTGGGAAGCGGTCTCTTATGGCTGCTGCTGATCTTCTTGCTTCTGTAAGTTTTTGGTTTTTTTTTTTTTTTTCTCTCCTTAAAAAGGGAAAATTATTCCAATTTCAAAAATTAAAATGTGGAGTTTGAAATTTCTGTCCACTATATAAATTCAACATCGATATAAAGATGGATCAACATTTTTGTTATATTAAAAAAATAATAACAAAAAATATTTTATTTATTGATTTAAATAATAATAATTTTTTTTATAAATATCTATCAATATTTTTTTCGTAAAGTTGATAATTTTGTCAACGTGAACGTAATTCAATTGGTATCATGCTTGTACTATCAACCTCAAGGTTAGAGATTTGATTCTTTAGGTGATCTCGTAGGTGCATCTATGTTAGTATCATCCTCAGGATCGTTCAATAAAAAATATTGTCATGTGATATTTTTGTTTTTTTTTTTTTATAATTTTATTTTTGTGTGATTAGTAAGTAGGGTTGTACCTAATCATTTTCCTTAATACAATATCTTTCAAAAAAAATTTCTATTTTTAATTTTACATTGATTGATAATATATTTAATATTTTATAAAATGAATGAATCTAATAAGGATAGAATTTAACTTGTATATCTTTAATTTTATGTGTAATAAGTTGATGAATTGAGAAAAAGAAAGTTGAATACATCAACAGCCTAAAAACTTAAAAAATGATTTGATTGAAATGAATTTTTGTGTAGGGATATAGCTACGTAACGGATATAGCTGGTGGATATGAAGCATGGTCTCGCAATGGATTGCCCATGGAATTGTAAATACTTCCCAATTGTACAGTTACCGATAAAAATTTGCTCAACTCCCCTTTATAATCACACTTTCGTTGAATAAAACCTCCCCAACATATCCAATTCCCAAGAAAAAAAAATCTCAAAACCATCTTCATTTAACAATGATCGACATGTACATCTTCCTTTGAAGTCAGATATTTCTCTTTTGTTTACGTAATTATTGTACTTATTTTCCTATTCTCAATTACTTTGTAAGGAAAATGTTAGGCATGTTTGGAGGTATTTTATCACCATGTTTATAAATCCCAATAAATGTAAATTTTATCTTATTTTTATTTTTATATGAGTTATGGAATTTCTCATATTAAACAATTGCTGGTAAGCAATGTTCTTTTACTAAAATTGTAACGTCCCGAGCCTAGGATTCGAAATCCGTATTTGGCCCCTGATGGCTCCGACATTCCCCTGCATCCCTGCAACCTAGCTACATCATCTTTCCTTATCTTGAATGCTTTTTAGAAGTGAAAGTTGTCTCCACAAACCAACATGGGTTCTTTCAGCTAACATAGGATTGCTCCAAACTAAGCACATTTGGTTTTAGAGTTCCTATGATTGAGCCACCGAAAAGGAAGGTACACCTTATTGGTATAGGTAGTAACTTTCAAGTCTTTCTTAACCATACTTTCATGTCCTCAGGATCCCTCTATACCTCTTGGGTCATTACAAAGATATTTTTCTTTTTGTACAAGTTTAAAATATTGAAACATGTTTTTTTTTTTTTTTTTAAGTTTTGTGACTAAATTAAGTAAAATCAACTCGAAGGTTTTTTTAAAAAAAAATTAAATCTCCAAATTCAGTAGAAGTAGTATATATCAATGTTTTTATATTCTCAATCATTAGTTTACAATCATGATTTATTATTATTATTATTATTTTTGGAAAACATCCATTTTATACTTTTAAAATTTTGAGATTATATCAACTAAAACTGTATAAATTTATATCATCAATTACATTTTGTTATGATAAACAACGTTTTACATTTATAAATTTATCAATTAAACCTCTAAACTTCCACACACAAATCAATTTGGATTTTCAATCAGATTTTTTTTTTAAAATCATTTATGCATCAATTTTAATCGTCCATTATATTTTATTAATTTGACATTTGAATAAGTCTACATATGTAAGAATTTATGCAAGAAAAACTTTTAAAGGTGATCTTAATAAATGGTCTATATTGATTTACTTATGAAAATTTATAAGTTTAATTGATAGATGAAAAGTCTCATATATAATACTTATCTAAACAAAATTTAATTAAGGGTATAAATTGATATCATTATAAAAGTTCAATGGTTTTAACTGACAGAGTCCTCAAAATTTAAAGATATAAATTCATATTTTTTCATTTCTTCATGAAGTTTAACAAAAGGGTTGAAGCCGAGATTCAAACTTCTAAATTTAAAACGTAACAAAGAGATGTCTAAATCGATAAGCTAATTGTGTATTTTTATTTTTATCATTGAAAATAGCTAGTAATGTATTATTGTATATAAATTAGGAAAAAACAATGTGGTAATTTAAATATTTATGGAGACCTATAGAATATCTGTCATCTTCTAAATTCCAAATAATTTAGTGACGTCATGACAACTGCTATGCCACCTTAAATTTGTACATAAACAACATGACAAGAAGAAAAACAAATACCAGAGAGCTTTCAAAACAATAATTTAAATAATCACCCTTTACAATATATATATATATAAAAAATTTATTTAAAATAATTATTATGTTCACAACAACGAACACAGAAAAAAAAAAAAAAAAAGCCTCAAAAGTCATTAATTAGATGGTCTTCGACGGGATCTTCTTCAGCTTCGATAACACTTCAAGAGACATTATATGTTTTTAACATTTATTAGGAAATGCAGATACTTCTAATTGTATAGAGAATCGATATTATATACATGTTAAATATGGATATGTCAAGATACGTTATATATTATATATATATATATATAATATTATAATATATATATATATATTTATTAATTTTCAAATTCATGAAAGAGACACGCGGGATTCTTTTTTTAAAAAAAATTAAGCCCAACCATTTAAAAAGTTAACCCACAACCCATTTTATTTAAAAATCTACTAAAATCTAGCAATCTAGAACAAAATAGATTTCAAATGATAAAAACAATAAAGAAAAAAAACATAAAAAGAGAAAAAGAGAAAAAAAAACGAATATGTAACTAAATCTTCATTTTCTCTTCTATCTCGCTATCTAAATCATGATTCACACCCTTTTTGTTGGATAATTATCAAAAAATTTCAAGAAACTTATTTATTATTCAAGAAGTTTCTTGGAGACAACTTGGGGCCGTTGGATCTTACACTTTGTCCAAGATCATTTCTTGGCCATTAGATCTTTTACATCTCTCTAGGACAATTGTAGCCATTGAATTTGTTTGATGGCTTGGGCTATAAAATAAGTAAAGACCCATGGCTGCCAAACCATCCTGAAATTTCAACAAGCGAGTGAGGCAAAATAGAGAGAATTTCTTCTTTTAAGAGAGCTTGGTGTTCCTCTATAAGAAAAAAAAGTTTATAACTCCTATCTCATATAGTGGAATCCTTCTATCCTTGCATGTGGTTTTTACTCTAATTTGTTTAGGGATTTTTCAAGTAAAATTACTGTGTGTTATTCTTTCCCTTCTTCTTCGTCATTATTATTATTCTCAAACGACTTTAGTTGCAATCTTACTCTATTCGATCATAGTCTCTTTTGCAACATGTGGTATCAAAACCAGGTTTTATTTTAGGTGTTAATATCTACTTCTCGTCTGCTCTTTAGTTGTCACTAATTGGTGGATACTCCACATCAGAAAATAAGTAAGATATTTTTCACCTAAATTAAAAGACACGATCGAGGATTGTTTATAATTCATGATAGAAGTAATGGCAGCAAAGTTCGAGATTGAGTAGTTCAATGAAACTAATTTCTCGTTGTGGAAGTTGAAGCTGAAGGCTTTCTTGAGAAAAGATAATTGCCTTGCAGCCATCGATGAAAGACCAATAGAGATCATAGATGATAACAAATGAAATGAGATGAATGAGAATGCTATGGCAAACATTCATCTAGCAATAACTGATAATGTATTGTCAAGCATTGAGGAGAAGAAAACCACAAAAGAGATTTGGGACCACTTCACAAAATTGTATGAGACAAAATCACTTCACAACAAGATTCCTTATGAGGAAGTTGTATACACTTCGGACGCCAGACTCTATATCAATGGCAGAGTACATGAACACATTAAATACTCTATTTTCTCAACTCACATCGCTGAGTTATAAAATAGAGTCAACTAAACGTATTGAACTTGTATTTCAAAGTCTTCCTGATTCGTATGATCAACTTGTCATCAATGTGACAAATAATGTTTTCACCGACTATCTAAGCTTTGATGATATTACAGTTGCTGTCTTGGAAGAGGAAAATTGGCGCAAGAACAAAGAAGATAGATTGGTAAGTTCACAACAAGTAGAAGCCTTGGCGGTGAAAATAGGTAGATCAATGGAACGTGGCTTAAGTGAGAGCAAAAATCAATGAAGATCAAAATCACGAAGTAGGAATAACATGAAGTGCTACAATTGTGGAAAGAATGGACATCTAAAGAAAGATTGTTGGAATCTAAACAAGAAAGATTCCAATCAATCCTCAGGGAAATGTAGCAAGCACCTTAGAAGAAGGTGGTGTCTTATCTTGTGAAGCAGTGACAACTATGGAAGGCAGAAAAATAATGGTTGATGTATGGTTCTTTGACTGAGGAGCCACTTATCATATGACCTCTCGCCGAGAATGGTTCCCCATTATGACTGACCTCTGGAGGATCTGTGTTCAGTTGGAATGATCATGCCTTGAAGATTGTCAGTATTGGAACTATCAAGTTGAAGTTCCATCATAATAAAGTTTGCACGATTCAATAAGTGCAACATGTAGAAAACCTGAAAAAGAAATTGCTCTCATTAGATTAACTTGATGATAGAGGGAACTATCTCAATCACGTTTGAGAACTTGCCTCTAAACAAGGTGAACCCCCACAACAGTAATAAGAATAACCCCAATTAACTATTTAGTAAGCAACTCCAAGAAAGCTAAATAGATTTGGGCTTGGAAGATTGATCGATGATCAAGAAGAAAGGAGAACTTGTTCTTAACTTCAAGATTTCGAACTTTCCACAATCTAATTGATCAAACTAGATTGAAAGTCCTAAAACATACATTCTAAACATAAGAATACAAAGAAAAAGCATAAAGCTTGAGAGAATAGGCTCTAAGGAAATTTCATTCAAATTCAAAGTGTTTTTCTATATCCTGATTATGAAAAGTACTGAAGGAACTCAAAATTGAGAATTCCATGAGCAGGTTTAGATCGCTCCGATTTTCATAGTGACCGGAATAAAAACGATATACATTATAAATAACAGTTATACATAATACAATTTAACAACAGCATGCTCAGTATACAATAAAGCATAGAGTAGAGGTTCATTACAAGAGGAAGACAATATTCGAATGTATGAACCCACAACAGCAGAAGAATTCCACCGATCTACCAGCACCCCGACGAATCTCTCGTCTGAAACTGCACGATCCAAACGTACACAATCAAGAAGACGGGGATAACACCACCAATAGGGAGACCCGGGTATCCTCGGCATCAAAAACCCAGAGAGTGGGATCTGGTGAGTTTAGTAGAAGACGGAGGAAACAAAATCATGTAGACGACAAGCGTGCATGAGAAGAACTTCGCTATCATATAGCGGGGACGCTTATCGTATAGTAAAACTACACGATCGTTTAGGAAAAACTGGACAATCATTTAGGAAACTGATGTACGATCGTTTAAGGGACGCATGAGTTAGACGATCGTTTAGACGATTGAGAAGCTATCGTATAGGCTTTCGACAATCAGTCTTTTCACGTTTTCTTTTGGGCGCGGAATTCTTTTTGCACGATTCAATTCCTTCACAAATTGAAAACCATTTTCAACTTGTATCCCACCAGTTACATAACCTTCGGTGCCCACGATCCCATTTCCTAAACGTGAGAATTGGTTAATTAAAATTAATTAATTTATTTATTTATTTAATAAATATAATCATATTATTTTATATCCTATAGTTTGATATCATATATCTACTATAGTATTTTTCCTATATTTGATATAAATCATATTTATATTTAATTTCCTCCAAAATAATGTATCTCATACATTTAGCCAATAATATCATATATAATTGTACTTCCTCTTGTCAATTTGAACATTTCAAATTAACCTAAACACTGGTTCTTGACTTTATCCAAGCTACCCAGGTGACCTAATGGACCTGCGGCTCAAAGCTCCAACGGTACGTGAATAACTGACTAAACTCTTTAGCCACAAGATTCACCATCCGTTAACTGTTAGTGATTCCACTAAAGACCAACAATTGAACTCTTCTTACCACATATATATTTATGTGTCCATTGGATATACCCAATCATGAGTACGATGACCCTTCACAGATGCTCGTAAGTACACCTGGGCCAATTTACCGTTTTGCCCCTATAGTTACATCTCACTCCTTAAGTACCACTGATTTCTCTAATGAACAATACAACATAGTCCAACTATGTGTGAACACCTCTCGGGCCAAGAGAAAGTGTGTGGCGCCACATTATTCAAGTCTCGGAATCAGCTCTTAAGGGAGCCATCTATCTATTTACCCCTGCGTCGGGAAATAAGTGAATTCCTTCTTATGTAGCTGAGTTCCCAGCTCCAAAATCAGATGTATCCCCAAAATGGTAGGTTTGAATCGACGACTTGGCTACTCACACCCATAAAAATTAAAGAACCGCCCTCAATGGCAGGAGTTCCCAACTCACTCAGGATTAAGCTCATGTTACCTATGGTCATTCTAGTGAAGTGAAGTCTCTGTCATAAACGGTGTTATATAACGAGACATTAACATTTCGTAGTCAGGCCTTATACAAACTCTTTATATAGGACGCCCCCGCTCGTATGTCCCCAACACGAATGATCAGGATCATATCATCTGTGGCAAGCCATAACACTTGTGACCATTCCACAAAGTGAGTCGCGTCCGTAGCGTTACCAGGATAAGGTTTCCCTCCTATATCCATATACTGTAGACCATTTTGGTTATCACTCAAGACATGATCCACTTGTATGTCATTACATACATGCTTCAGTCACATACAGATAACCAGGGATTTCATGTTTATTGGTCTGTGGTAAAGCAACTAAAACAAGTAAATAAGCAAAACAACAAGATGTGAAGTAAATATCATATATTAACAATCACAGGTGTTCGTATGTACTGTTTACAAACTATAGGGCATGAGACTTTAGGGCATCAACCCCAACAAGTACAACATTATTTATACTGAATGAAAAGACAGTATGAAAGAATGCAACCTTTCATTTATCAAGTAAATACTTGAACATTTAATAAATACAAATACTTACAATAAATAGATACATAGGACATTAATAATGTAAATGAATCTGAAATTTCAGATTCATTATGACTCTTGAATGAAAAGATGCCTTTAGATGCATGAAAAGTTGTAATTCTTCACCATGAGTAGGAACCTTAGTTTGGAAATAAACATTAAATATTTCAGCTCCTATCATTGTCAATTATTTACTTATCACTTGATGACCTTGATTGCAAAGTTGTAGTTTGAGAAAGGAATCATGAAGGTGATTGAAGGCAAGCTAGTACTTATGAAGGAAAGAAAGGTGGATGAAAATTTGTACATGTTAGAGGGAGAAACTTTGCAAGAAAGAGAAGCATCGGTTGCCTCAATTAGTCCAAGTTAAAAGCTCGATGATGTGGCATCAGAAACTTGGACACATGTTTGAACAAGGATTAAAAGTTCTTGTAAAGCAAAATCTGCTTGCAGGGCCCACTAAGGTGTCTCTACCCTTTTGTAAGTATTGTGTTACAAGTAAGTAACACATATTAAAGTTCAACACATTAAATTCTAGAAGTAAAGTGATTCTAGAATTGGTCCATTCTGAAGTATAGCAAACACCAGTTACATCTCTAGGATGAGCATGGTACTTTATGTCCTTTATAGACGATTACTCCAGAAGGTGTTGGGTATATCCCACCAAGAAGAAGGCAGATGTGTATTTAGTCTTCAAAGTATTCAAAGCGCAAGTGGAACTTCAATTTGGTAAGAAGATTAAGTGTTTACAAACAGAAAGTGAGGGAGAATATACAAGCAATGAGTTTGCGAAATTTTGCAATAAAAAAGGCATTAAAAGGCAGTTCACTACTGCTTACACTGTTAAGTAAAATGGAGTGGCAAAGAGGATGAACAGAACCTTGTCAGAGAGAACAAGAGCAATGTTGGGAGCTACAGGCTTAGAGAAAACTTTTTGGGCAGAAGTAATGAATACCGCCTATTATGTAGTGAATCGTGCTCCATCAAGTGAAATTGCGTTGAAGACACCAATGCAGATGTGGACTGACAAGCCGGTTGATTATTCGAACATCCATATATTCGGAATTTTGATGTACATAATGTACAATTCCCAAGAACAAAGCTAGATTCAAAATCTAGGAGATGTTTATTATTGGGGTATGTTGATGGATGGTGTAAAGGGGTATTTCCTGTGGGATCTCTCTACCCACAAGGTTAGCATTAGTAGGATGTAATCTTTATGGAAGAGAAGAAACAAGTAGCATATGATAACACTGTAATGAAAGCTCAAAGACTACAACAATAGATATGGAGAAATAATTTGTAGAGGACTCTTCTAAAGCTAAACCAATGCACAAGATCCAAGAACCAGCTGAGTCATAAGTACCGAAAATTCGTCGATCCAATCGGATAACAAAATCACCAAGTTGGCAATCTAAGTATATTATGAAGAGTAATGTTGCATATTGTCTTCAAACCGAGGATGGATAGTCATTAACTCTCAAAGAGGCAATGACTAGTTCAGATGCTACTCAACGGATGACAACAATGTAGGAAGAAATATAAGCTCTTCATAAGAATAAAACTTGGGAACTTGTAACACTACCACAAGGGAGAAGGCCTATTGGGAACAAATGGGTGTATAAGATCAAGCGCAACAATGATGACCAAGTGGAGTGACATCGTGCAGTAAAGGGATATGTTTAAAAGAAGGTATTGACTTCAATGAGATTTTTTCTCTTGTAGTTCAACTTACTACTATTAGAATAGTCCTAGCAATATCTGCTACATTTGACTTACACTTGAAGCAGTTAGATGTTAAAACTGCATTTCTCCATGGAGATCTTGAAGAAGAAATCCATTTGCTTCAACTAGAAGGTTTTAAAGCAAAAGGAAAAGAGAACTTGGTTTGCAAGTTAAACAAATCTCTGTACGGTCTCAAACAGGTGCTAAGGTGTTGGTACAAGAGATTTGATTCATTCATTGTGAGCCTTGGATACAACAGACTTGATACAGACTTGTGCATATTTCAAGAGGTTTGAAGAAAAAGACTTCATTGTCTTACTGTTGTATGTAGATGATATGTAATAAAAAATAGAGAAAGTGGGAAAATCTCATATTTTCTACTTTCTATTTTTTGATATTATTTTAAAACACCTATAATTTCACTAACAAAATTTGATCAAGTGTCAAATTTTGGTTAATTTATTTTTCATGTTGTTTTAGTATAAACAGTTGTTTTTTAATCTTTATTAAAACTTCATGCAAAAATTAAAATTGTGAAGAATAATTTGTTTTCTCCCTTTTTTTCCTCTCCAAACTCAAATCCTTTTCAAATTTCCTCAAAATTTGGGTTTCTCCACCCAGTCTAAAGCCAAGTGTATAATGGAGAAGCTCTTGTGATTGTCAACATCAAGGTTACTTGAAGCAAGTTGCAAAGAATTGGAGTAATTTAGGAATTCTTCAAAGGTTATGCTCTAAACCTTAATTAGGTTTATTGAAAAATTGCATGAAAAATCCATGAAATTAGTGTAATGAGAGCGTTCTTGGTCCTATTTACTTTCGCTATCATGTTCGTATGTATTTTTCGTAACAGGTCCCAACAAAGATCGTACCGAAGGATTGAAGTCTCAGTTGGCTAGGGAATTGAAATGAAGGACTTGAGACTAGCAAACAAGATTATAGGGATGCAAATTCACCAAGACAAAAATAATAGGAAGATTTGGCTATCTCAGAAAAATTATCTAAAGAAGGTCCTATGACGCTTCAACATGCAACATTGTAAGCCAATTTCTACCATCTTCTTGTTAATTTCGAGATATCCTCTAGTATGAGCTCTAGCAGTGAAGCAGAGAGGATGGAGATCTCTCGAGTATCGTATGCATCAGCAATGGGAAGTTTATGAAAGAGTAAAACAACGTGCAGCAGAAGTATCAAGGATCCATAAGCTTTCTAATTCACTAATTTTAGCAAAAACTAAAGTTGCTCTTCTCAAAAAGTGGGTTTTCTGAACATACCTTTGATGAACTCTCCAAGAAAATGTCTGTTCAGCTGCTGTCTTCACTTGTTATCAACGTGAACCACCTTAAAGCCTTCCCTACTATGCTCTTGGAGATTTAGGCAGAGTTTTGGGACTCAAGAACAGCTTGAAAATATGAAGAAACCAGAGAAACTCACAGCAGCCTAACTGAAGAAGACAACTTCTTCTTCAGAAAAATTTCTCTCGAAATTCTATATTCTCCTTTTCTCCAACAACTCCACTCTTCTTTATATATAATAGATGAACATGCAAAGAGATGGAGTGCATGGCTTGCAGCTCATGCTTGGAGAATTAAAGTAAAGAAGATAATGCATTTTGTGTGAGCATAAAGATGATGGTAATGGAAAAAACTCATTTTCCATTTTTGTGCAACATGCAAATGAATTACTATTTTCTTTTTAAAACAAAAAAAATGATATTAAATCATTTTAATTCAAAATTTGATTTTCTTAAATTAATTTAAAAAATAATTAATTTAATATCAAATATTAAACTAATTTTTGCACAATAATCATCTTTATATATTTAAATCATATTTAAATATTTATTCTTTTGTTCCGTTTAATTAGAACGTTTCAAATTAATCTCTCAAGCTACCTTAAAGCTTATCCATTTACGAGCTAGTAGGGGGACCTCGCGGACCTACAGATCATGGGCTCCAACGATTCGAGATTAATCGGCTAAACTCATTAGTCCAATCTAACCCTCCATTCGTTAACTAATGGGACACTCCATTATAGCCCATAGTTGAACTCCCTTCATTGTAGATATATTATGTCCACTTAATAATTATAATCAGTAAGTCGATCCTTCACAGGTTATTTGTAATCACAGCTAGGTCAAAAATACCGTTTTTCCCTTGTGACCACATCTTGTTCCTTAAGTTCCTACTGATCCTCTAATGAACAATTATGATTCATAATCTCTATGAATCAAATCCTTTCTCTATCATGAGAAGGCGGAGTCCTGATTTTTCAAGACCTGGAGTCAGTACTTAAGAGAACAACCTATCTGCTAACCCTAAATAGGGTAGGAGTGAATTCCATCTTGCAAGGCTATGTCTCCAGCTATTCATCCGGTCTTATCTCCAAAATGGTAAGATTATTGAGCAGTGTTGTTGGACTACTCTCACCGTTTGCAGATCAAAGGATAATCTCGAACAAACAGGAATTCATAGCTAACTCAGGATTAAGATCGAGTTAACTTAGGTTATATAATAAATGAAATAGTCAGTTTTAACAGTAAACGGTCGTTATAAAGAAAATTGACTATTTTCGTGGTCCAGTCTATATGCAAACTCATTATATAGGATGCCCCCACTCTCATGTCTCAACATGAACGATTTGTGGATCACATCGTTTGTAGCACCTTACAACTTCTTGTAACAACTACAGAGTAGGTCACATCCAATAGTGTTACTAGGATGAGATACCTAATTTTATCCATATACTTATTAGACCATTTAGGCTATATACTGTTAATTTGATCCTGTTTATGTCACTACATAAAGTTTCAGCATTCAGACTATAGCCAAGGATACGTTTATTGAATTTTCATAATAAGATGCAAAATCAACAAGTCATTGTTATTGATAAGATAAAATGTTTAACACGAACTGCGAGTTCTAGGACATTCCCAACAATTTCCCACTTGGACTAAAACTCCAGTGAAAACAAATATAAACAATATAATGTTGAGATACATAATGGGAAAAATACAATAAACTAGGGCATCTACAATACCATAGACATTCTCCTACTTGCCCTAGATTACACTACTCGAAGTCCTAGTCCCACTAGGTGGCCCTCGAAAACTTTAGCCGAGAGGGCCTTGGTGAATGGATCAGCAAGGTTGTCTTCAGAGGCTATCTTTGTGATGAGCACATCTCCTATGTGTACAATCTCCCGAATGAGATGGTACTTTCATTCAATGTATTTTCTACGCTTGTGACTCCTGGGTTCCTTTGAGTTAGTAACAGCACCACTGTTGTCACAATACAGTGTGATAGGCAGGTACATATTTGGAACGACTTCCAAATCAGCTAAGAATTTACATAGCCATATTGCTTCCTTAGTAGCTTCACATGCAGCCACATATTCCGTTTCCATGGTGGAGTCAGCGATACAACTTTGCTTGATGCTTCACCAAACTATAGCTCCTTCGTTAAGAGTGAAAACTGATCCTGAAGTAGATTTCCTGGAATCTACGTCAGTCTGAAAATTAGAATCAGTGTATCCCGTAAGGATAAAATCCTTAGGTCCATACACAAGCATAAAGTTCTTCGTTCTCCTAAGATACTTGAGAATATTTTTTACAGCGGTCCAATGACCGTGTCCAAGATTAGATTGGAACCTGCTGATGATTCCAACTACAAAACATATGTCGGGATGTGTACACAACATAGCGTACATCAAACTCCCAATTGCAGAAGCATATGGAATTCTGTTCATCTCCTCAACCTCTTGAGGTGTTTTAGGACATTGTTCCTTCGTAAAATGAATTTCATGCTTGAAAGGTAATAAACCTTTCTTGGAATTTTGCATATTATACCTTGACAACATCTTGTCTATATAAGATGCCTGAGACAGTGCTAATGTTCTATTCTTTCGGTCTCAAAAGATCTGTATTCCTAGAACATACTGAACATCACCCAAATCTTTCTTTTGGAACTGTGATGCTAACCATCTCTTTACGTCAGCAAGAAAGCTTGTCTCATTTCCAATGAGCTAGATATCATCAACATACAGAACTAAGAATGTTACAGTTTTGTTGACTGTCTTCTTGTATACACAAGGTTTGTCAACGTTCTGTTCAAAGTCATAAGATTTGATCGCAGTGTCAAATCTTATATTCCAAGATCTGGATGCTTGTTTCGATCCATTTAGCTTACAGACTTTTTGTTCCTGTCCTGTTTCAACAAACCCCTTTGGTTGAGACATAAAAATACTTTCATCAAGATAGCCATTCAAAAAAGCTGTCTTGATATCCATTTGCCATATTTCATAGTCATAATATGTGGCAATGACAATAAGTATTCTTATTGATTTAATCATAGCAACAAGAGAAAAAAGTTTCATTCAAAAGAAAACCAAGCAGATTACTTGGCAAAGATAGTCAATGTTGACAAGTTCAATTGGTGTCGATCCTCAAATAGTCTAGCAGAAATATAAGCAACATGAAGATGTCAAGATAGAAAGAATGGTGTAGAGATGTGATTGATTATCAATCAAATCTTCAAGTGGTTGATTGTTGGATTATTATAAAAAAAAAAAAAAAAAAAAAAAAAAAATTGAAGAAGTTTATTTATTATTCAAGAAGTTTCTAGACAATTTGGGGTCATTGGATCTTACTTTATCGAAGATCAATTCATGGCTATTAGATCTTTCACATCTCTCTAGAACAATTAGAGTCGTTAGATCCTTCACATCTATCAAGAACAATTTTGAGTCATTAGATTTGCTTGAAAGCCAAGTTTTTTTGGGCTATAAATAGGTGATGACCCATGGTTATCAAACTATCCCAAAATGTTATTTTAACATGAATTTACATAAAAATTGTTTTTATGTTTCTTGTCAAGCTTATACCTTAAATCTTACATGACATGATAGGTCTAAGAGTTTAGGTTATTAATTATTATATAATGAAAAAAAAAAATAAAAGTCATATTAAAATAAAATTCCATGAAAATAGAAGACTAATTTCAATTATATCTCTAATGTTTCAAAATTTTCAATTGAAACTCAAAATTTTCTAAATCGCCTTTAAAAAAAATATTTGTCCACAAGGTCACCTTACATTAACATACATCTACAATATTAGAATTATTTTTATATATAGATACTCTTTCTTTTCCTTTCGATTCAATATGTAATTTTATTGTGATTTGTTACCAAAGATGAATGAAGATTCTCTTCAAACAATTTAAAATATTATATGTTCTAATAATAACACATTGGAACATACTTTGAAGATTTTAAAATTATAAAATGGGAAGACAAGAAAAAGTTTTAAAAAAAAAATAAAAATGAAAGGATTAATAAAATAGTACGAAGAAAACAAAGTAGGCCAATCAAATTAGGTGTCATATAGCCTCTAACGATACCACCAATGTTGCAGCGCCTCAACACATATTTTTCATTTAAAATTTTGGAAACATAAAATAAAATTTTCAGTTTAGTTTCGATTTGGTTTAAATTTTAAAATGTTACAGATTTTTACTTTGAGTTTTGTTTTAATTTGATTTATATTTTTAATCTTGATTTTTTCACTAAATATTTATTTTTAGTTCTTAATGTCAATGCCTAGTAATTAATTTTTTTAAAATTATAATTAGTATAATTAATTAATTTTTACAAATATTTCATCGCTACTAAAATTAGTTTTTAAATTTCACTTCATCATTATTTTAAATTAATTAACTAAACTTTAAAGTCAAATACCAAAGTGAGAGTTGGCAAAAACTCAATACTAAAGTGATATCAAAATCTAGATATTAAATAAAAAATAAACTCAAAATTTAAGGATAAAAATGTAACATTTTAAAACCTAGGAACTAAATGAAAATTAAATTTAAAATGTAGAGAAACTAGACCGGAAATCTAGAGACCGAAAAATTCTTATTACCCAATTAAACTCATTGTAGGAGTGAGGTTTCAAACTTATGATTCTTTTGGTTGATAATAATAGCTTAATCATTTAAATTAATTATATTAAACATTAAGGATATGTTTGGATTGACTAGAGAAAAAATGTTAATAAAAAAATTATCTTTATTTAAACATGTATGATAAAAAGGGTTTAAAATACACATTCAAAATGTTATAATAATGAGGTGAATTTATTATTTGTTACTTTGTGCGTTGTCCTATTATTTGCAGGTGCGGGAAGTTTGATCAATAGGCCCGAAGAGGTGTGTATTTTGTATTTGAATCTAATGGGGATCTTTATACTAGAGCTCTTTTTCTATTATTTCTTTCTGCCATATCTTTAATAGCGGGTTGGTTACACCTACAACTGCTCATTTTTTATTTAAACGAAAAAGACTGATTTTTCATTTCTTGGTCGATCATTGAATAAAACGTACGATTCATGTAACAGTATTGATACTCCTGAAAGGTGTTCTATTTTCTCGTAGCTCGCGTTTGATACCGGATAAAGCAAATCTTGGTTTTCGTCTCCCTTGTGATGGACCCAGAAGAGGGGATTGACTATGGATTCGAGCCATAGCACACGATTTCATAAAACCGTACGATTTTTCCGATCTAAATAAAGCAGGTTTTACATGAAGAAGATTTGAACACGAGGATTACGCTCGTTGCAGGACTTAACCCAACACCTTACGGCACGAGCTGACGACAGCCATGCACCACCAGTAAATTATCTACTCCATCCGACTAGTTCCGAGTTCGAGTCCCGGGCAACCCATATTAATGATGATAGTGAACTAATTTATCATATCGAAATAATCTTTCAATTAAACACTTGAAAAGTTAAACCGAACACGTCCTAAAGCTTTAAATCAATATTTCAATACAAATTTAGAGTCGAATATGTTTTTTAACCTACTCTTTTCTTAAAAAATGTTATTAAAATTGGAGAGTTTGACCATGTTAACAAACACGTATATGCATCTTTGTAGGTTTCATAAAATTTAAAATTGAAAGACAGTTAATTTAGATCAAAGATAATTTGATTGTTTAATAACACATTTCAAGTAACCAATAATAAATTGTAGGTTAAAATCCTCCCCCTAATTTAAATGGTAAAGTTCCCTTTTTTTTCTCCCTCTCTTTTTTACAGATGTATTTTTGTAAGCATAACATGACTTGATTCATCAAAACATTAAGAATCATTTTTGTTTCTTTGAGGAAGATTAAAAATCAAAACATTAAAAATATGACTGATTCATCAAAACATTAGAAATCTTATTTATAAGTCGAAGTATATCCTCATAATTTAAAAAGAAATGTTGATATTTGTACAATTTTTCAATATTTAATGAATATAGTAAATTTCTTCCTCCATCTTTGTTTTTTAAATGTGGGACATTTAAGGAATAAGAGGACAAGAGAAACCAAGATAGGGAGATTATAACAATGGAACATCCCCAAGCCAACTGCCAAACTCTGAATCATATTTATGTTACATCCCCACCACAGTTTCAAAAGAAAATAGAGCTTCATATTACCATCTTATAATCAAATTCCTACTCCCCCCCCCTATGAGTTCCTGTACACTCCAAGGCTTCGGCCTGCTGCTGGGGTTCGTTGATCCAGAGCAAGCAACTCCCGACTGGAACAACAAGGCCGACAATGCATGGCAGCTCACAGCAGCCACCATGGTCGGTCTCCAAACCGTTCCCGGACTGGTCATCCTCTATGGCAGCATGGTGAAGAAAAAATGGGCTGTCAACTCTGCCTTCATGGCCCTCTATGGCTTTGCTGCAGTGCTCGTCTGTTGGGTGTTGTGGGCACATCGTATGGCATTCGGCGACCGATTGTTCTGGCTTGTTGGTAAGCCTGGCATAGCGCTGTCTGAAAGTTACCTTCTTAAACAGTCTACACAAGGCTGTTTTCCCATGGCTGACTACGTGTTTTTCCAGTTTGCTTTTGCTGCCATTACTGTCGTGTTGCTTGCTGGGTCCTTGCTGGGAAGGATGAATTTTGGTGCATGGATGCTTTTTGTTCCAATGTGGCTAACTTTTTGTTACACTGTGGGGGCATTTTGTATATGGGGGAATGGGTTTATTCAGAAGTACCTCATTGACTATGCCGGCGGCTACGTCATTCATCTTTCTTCTGGGGTGGCTGGATTCACTGCTGCTTACTGGGTAAGTGACCTGCAAAACAAGTTTTACTTTCTAATTGCTGTGATCTTCCTTCTCTATATGCTTTGGTAGAGATGATGGTTTCTGATCTGGTGACCATGCCCACAGGTCGGGCCACGACACTCCCGTGACAGGCAAAACTTCCCACCAAACAACATACTGCACATGGTTGGCGGTGCAGGGTTTCTTTGGATGGGCTGGACTGGATTCAATGGAGGTGCTCCATTTGCGGCAGGTCGCATTACATCGCTAGCCATTTTGAACACACATGTTTGTACTGCAACAAGTCTCTTGATCTGGGTTTCAATGGACATCATAGTATACAAGAAAAGCTCTGTGATTGGTGCAGTTCAAGGGATCATCACTGGGCTTGTCTGCATCACTCCTGGTGCAGGTTAGACCTTTTATCCATCTTAGGAAAATAAAAATAAGAAAGACAACTACTAATTTTACCTTTCCTGAGGAATCCAAATCAAAACATGGTATATGGTTTACACGAACAACAGGGCTTGTAGACACTGTCGCAGCTGTGGTGATGGGCGTTCTTGCTGGTTTGGTTCCATGGTACACCATGATGGTGTTGCATAGGAGGCTGGCATTCCTTCAGTGTGTCGATGATACTCTGGGTGTCTTCCACACGCACGCGGTAGCTGGTTCCATGGGGGGACTTCTCACAGGTTTTTTTGCGAAACCAAGCCTTCTGAGAATGTTGTATCCAGATTCTCTATATAGTCCAGGCTTCCTGTACGCTATCTCCGATAGAAAACTCAAAGATGGCCTCAAACAAATTGGCATCCAGTTAGCAGGAGCAGTGTTTATTACTCTCTGGAATGCCATTTTTACCAGCATTATCTGTTACCTGATTAGCCATATTGTTAACTTACGGATGAAAGAAGAGGACCTGGAGATTGGTGATGATGCTGCTCATGGAGAGGAACCCTATGCGTTGTGGGGTGACGGAGAGAAGATGCCATCTTCATTTCGTCTTCCACACACCCCTAGGTTTCCATCGTTATGCAGGTGGGATTAGGAGAACCAGACTTGCAGTAATTCTCACTGCTGCTGCAGTCACTCCAGCTCAGGAGTCTTGAGGCGCCATTTCTGTAAATATAGCTCACCAACGGGAAAAGTACAACTGTATTCATTATTCGTACAGTGACAGTTACAATATCAAAATACAAATAGTTCTCCACCTAGCTATAATCAGAGAAATTTTCAAGCACATTCCCCACTTCAATATATTTTGTACCTCCTCCTGCTTGTGAAGAGATATCATTAATAAGAAAGCTCCATCTCTTCGAGTTCATCCATAAAGTTCATAACTTGTGTCAATAAAACTTATGTATATGCACTTCAAAATCTTGATTAATTACAACAGATACAAAACAAAGGAAAGGCTTATTACAACTTTCAACATGAAAAGGAAAATGAATATGATACTCATCGGGCTTCCCATGCCATATCATTAGTCAGTCATTGATATGGATACATTTGCTCTGACTGGAACGCTCACACAGAGACATGTTTCTAGCTCGGTTTGCAATGATGTTGCTTTCATAGTACTATTTGCTCTGATAGAATGATCTAAGAACCTGACGTTGATACTGTTGCATACCCAATCTAGGTTTCCAAGATGAACAGCCTCACAAATAAAAACTTGGACCATGGCATACCAAACACGATGATAGGTGATCTTCCAGAGCCTAAGCAAGAGTTAGCTCAAGTAATCATCTCCGTCATGAAGGCAGTTTACTTGGCCTTGGAAGCTGTTTCAACAGCTTTATTAGTTCATAAGTTTTTGTGTCTTGACCAGAATAGAGGCAAATGTCCAATGGGGTTAAACCTCCCTGGAAATACAGTGGGGTGAAATATATGTTAAAGAACATTTAAACTTATCTATATAATCAAACTAAACACAGAAGATATAACAGAAAATACAATCTACTTTACTTTATGCAGATCATCAGCAAGAGTATCACAAAAATAATAAATAAATTGTAATGTTCATGCCATGTAGAACCTTAAAGGTATTTACCACATTTTTTAGTGTCTTATCAGCTCCTTTAATTAATAAAAGCCTAACTACATCTGTTCGGCGAGCCTGAACAGCAAGATGCAGTGGTGTCCACCCATCCTGGAAAGAGTATAATACGAATAGTGTTAATTAAAAATTATAACTATAAAAGGCCCATCATCTGTAAATAGAAGAATAATCATACTTTATCCTGAAGGTTTAGATCAACATTATACAATAGAAGAATTTTAATTGCCTGACTCGAAGCAGTTTGAACAGCGTAATGCATCAATGTTGCCCCATCCTGTCAAGAAAGTTTGTATAAAATTTTATAAGAGAAGGTTTGAAGGAATATATATATATATATGACCAAGCAAACATTTATCATGTTAACTAACTCCCAGGAAGATGGAAGTTTGGAACTTAGAAAATAGTAAAATAAAGCGACTTTTAAATTGACTTCAGACAGGTATTATTGACAAATGACATCAAAAGTTTGAATGAGGTGAAAGAAAAATAATAAGCCATATCATGATGATAGACCATGTAGTTGTGAGCTGTGCCAAAAAAAAACATATATAGCTTGAAGACTCAGTTTCTGCAATTTCAATGAGCAACTGCCAACTACATCTTTTTAGTAATTCAAATGAGCATCAACAATTCATGCATAACAATTACTGGTTTCACTTCTGAAGATAAAATGAAAAATCTCATTCTCAAAGATAAACATCATTCTCTTAAGCTAGTCATCCATGTAACTGAGAAACTTCAGGGGGTGTTCAAAATTAGCTAACCTTATCACGAACAAAAGGATTGGCACTTTCTCTTAAAAGATAATTAGTTATGGCTTGCTTTTTTGCAATTACAGCTCTGTGCAGAGCTGTGAAACCAACCTGTAAGCAAACATAAACCAAAATTACTAGGAATGATGAAATGAAATAAAAACTGTAAACCGATTAGATGTATATTTAACACGGATGTATTCCCAACCTTGTCCACAGCATTGATATCAACATTGTTTTTCAGTAGTTCGTCCACAAGGTAAAATTCCCCAGATCCAGCAAGAGTATGAAGAGGCAACCACATGTCCTGAACAAAATTTCAAAAACCCAAATCCAGGATACTGATAAACTTGACGTACATCAAACACAAGTCAAATTATAGCTTGCCAATAGAAAATCACTTTAAAATGAAATGGTCATAACAAGTCTTACAGAATGAGCAGAAGCAAGATCAGGCACCCTTTTATTCAGCAAAACCTTTTCCTCTTTTGAAAATAACTTGCGAGGTCCTGTTCATGGAAACATAACAGAGTAATTCACTGAGGATATTGGAGTACAAGATATAAATGGATAATAACTAAAAACTACAAGAGACTTGTATGATTATCCTTCCAATATTCATAGAGTCAATCAAGCATACTCAAATTCTAAAGGATGACAACTCAAATAATCACAACAGAACATGGAAAATACCTTCAGATTTCCTATCAGTTGGCTGGTATTGTCCACTGTTAAAGAATTCTGAAACATCCTCCAAGCCCCTACCATAAACCGCCCACTTGGGATTTTTTGGCGCCACACGCTCGCTCGACCTGCTCATTTCGCCTTCTTTCACTTCCTTAACACCCTCCACCCTATTGACTTCCTCAGTCGCCGGAAAACTAGACGGATTATCAAGAACAAGTGGCTTCAATTGCGCCAATTTGGCCTCCTTATACGACAAATACTCCTCCAAATTCACACTCCTCAAAGGAACAAGTCCTTTCTTCTTCTTCTCAACTCGAGTACCAAACTCCAATTCCTGAGCAATCTTCCGCCTCTCTTTCTTGGTGATGTTAATTTCCGCTTGCACTTCTTTCCACTCATCTGGCACCAAATTTTCGGGCTTAATTTCCACAACGCTGCTCTTAGTCTTAGACTTCGCTGTACTCGGACTGGAATGGTTCGCACTCGAATCATCCAACACATATGGGTCGTCGAACACGCCGTCTTCGAAAATAACGCAATCGCCGATGACGAAGTCTTCTAACTCATCTGGTTGGATAGAATAAGAAGAATGGGAAGAAGAGGAAACAGAAGAAGCTCTATTTGGAGGTCTGAGAAGAGAGATGCAGGAAAGCTTGTTGGAATTGGGAAGAGAAAGCGGCAAATTCGAGGGGAAGAAGACTTTAGCGACGGGAATATTCAGAGAAGCTGCGAGCGACATGGTTGCTCCGATGGACTTCCGATAGCACTGCCCCAGTGATGGCGAAAACGGAAGAGATTTCTTCATACGATTGGGCTACAGGCCCAGGCCCGTACGATTGCGGTTTGGGCTCTGGGCCTATTTACTGCAATTTTCATCGGCCCAAGATATGTTAGCAAGCTCAAAATAAGAACGAAATTTATCGTGTCTTTTCAATTTTTATTCCACGTGAATTTCAATGTTTTTCTACAATATTTAGATGTTTTAAATTTGATGTTTCTTTTTTCTTCCCTTTTTAAGGTGGTGTTCCAAAAGTTAAAAATAAATTGTTTTTTTTCCAAAAAAAAAAAAGAAAAAAAAAAGACGCAAGGTCAGCTGGAAAAAGTTCTCATATTTAAATTTAGTTTTAAGAAATTACATCAATGATTAAAATATCGATGTCGATAGATATCCAGATTTCAATTTTAGGATATATTCACGATATATCAATAAATATCTTTATCAATAGATATTTCTATAAGTCACAAAATTCATACAGTATATTTAGATTAGTAATTAAGTTATTTTTACTCTAAAACTAAGATATGGATATTGTTATTAGTAGTCATATTCTTATTTGACTAAATAAGTGGCATGTTATATGTTTTACTAGCATTTATAAACGATATTGGAGATATCAATGGATATTTAGATATCGAACCCTTCGATTTATTAATGATATTTTCATACTTGATTTTAAGATAAGAAAAAAAAATACTATTTCAATACCTTATATGTTGAGGTCTTCGGATTTTTTACTTTCAAAAAATCTTTACGGTAATTATCTATCAACATTTTCATACATATTTATATATTATATTTTTCTTACACAAAAATTGTTATTATTATTATTTAATCAATTTAAATGAAAATTAATTTTGAAGGACAAAATTTAAGATTTATTAAAATACAGAAACTAAAATTAAACATTTAAAAATACATGAAGTAATGCTGAATAAATCCCAGATGTAAGGACCAAAATGATATGACCGAAAAAATATTATCTCAATTTCTTAATATTGAATGTTTCATTTAGTAGACAAGTCTTTTTTTTTTTCATACCATAAATGTGTTCTTTTTTCTTTCTAAATTCAACAATTGCGATGGTAAGAATAGAAGCATCAATATTTGAAAAGATAATAATTGTTTTATCCATCAAGCTATGTTCATATAGATAGCCTAAATTGACACCATAAACAAGCTATTTCTCTCTTTCGCATATAATCTCACCTCAATAACTAAATGTTTTCTTTATAATACAACTACATGGATGAGTGGTCGAACCTCCTATATCTAGAGAGGAAAAACATACCAATTTCATCTATATATTCTAAAGTTTGTCTTAATTTAATCTCTAAACTTTTAAAATTACAAATAGTCCCTAAACTTACAAGATAAAAAATTTACAAATCTACCAAATACAAAATTGAAAGTTTAATATTCCATACCTAATAGGCATAAAATGAAAAGTTGAGACTTCCAAAAGAAATTGAGGCCACATACACAAACCACAAAGTTCAGAAATTTATCTTGCGATTAAAGAATATTTAATTTATTAAACAAAAAATTGAAGCCTTCCTGAATTATAGAATTACATGCATAAATACAATTATCTGACAAATTATTAATGTTTAAATAACTAAATAATTTCTTTTCCAATAATAATAATAAAAAAAAGGAAACAATTAAGAGAAATAGGAAAAACTATTTATAGAAAATGAAAATTTCAAAAGATGATACAGACATATGAATAATAATAAAAATCTGACAATATTTTTTTTGTTGCTATTTTTATATAAATACTTTGACATTTTTTACCAAAAATAATCCATTTATACCCGAAACTGTCAAATGCAAATCAATCTACACCCCATATGATAATCACTTAAAAGAAGTCTTCAACACGTGAAAAATGTCAATTGTCCATTTTAAAATGAAATCTTGACAGAAGGTAGTTTGAAGTTACAATGCCATTATTAGTTCGAGGTTTGAAATAATACAACTCCAAAATTTAGAGTGAATTTTTCCATATTAGTTGAGTATCCCCTTTCTTTTCTACAATACTGTTATTAAAAAAAAAGCTTTAAATAGTTGGGGAAAACGAAACTACTTTAAACATCTTGTCAAATAAACCCTATTGATGACAGAAGGCGGAAGTTCACTCATTTTTTCCAGAACGCGGGGGGGGGGGACATTCAAAAGACAAAGACCAATTATTTATAACAATACTGTTCAGTAGAACAAAGTCAGAACACCGAACACTAAAAGAGCAATATGATGATAACATTCGGCCAGTTGGGCTGCTTACAACTAACTAACAGCAGAGACAAACATTCGAGTACACGCACCATCCACCGTGATCTTAACTAACAGCAACCCGCAAAAGTACATTATAAAATGGGGCCTCACCTAGAGCCACGAGGATACCTCCTATCCGGGCTACCACCGTAAGGAGGAGGAGTGTATGGAGGTGACCTCGAGTGATCCCTCCTTGATCTCCCACCATAAGGAGGGGAGTGTCTAGGGGGGGAGTACTCTCGAGCCCCCCGATATGGCGAGCGTCTCGGAGACCGACGATACCCGTAGTCATCACGGAAGGAGCCACCACCACGATACCTACTACCTCGATCACCACGGTAGCCTAATACAAGAAGCAACAAAATGTGTAAGTAAATTGCAAAGCACAAAATATGTGAAAAGAAAACGGTCATTGCAAATAAATTGATAGGTTACGCTTACCGGCGTCTCTGGTGCTTTTCAACCCCAAATAGTGTCCTGGTGTTGGAGTTCTTGGCCGTTTCCTCCGTGACTGAAAGACAAAAAATGTGTCATCTCATTTCTTTTATTAACCTAAGTCCCAGTCCAATCTAAATTAAAAGGTTATATCGTTGTTATAGTTTTCCAGATGAGCACTTTATCCAAAAACTAGTTTTGAAATCGTTGGCAGAGAATCATTCATAAGAAATATTCATAGGGGGAAACTGGCCACCAAAAAAGGATGCACTTGATATCAGGAGTCGGGAAAAATTTACTAATGCTAGGCATGAAATACCATAAAGCCTGATTAGAAAGTTCTTGATAATGTCCGTTGGTTAGTTGTGTTGAAAGTGAATGCTGATGAAGAAAAGTTGTTGGGCAATATAGTTGATATGTTTAGTTGATCAGGCGCATTTGAAATCTGTTGTTTAAGCTTGTCATTGACCAAGCTGTTTCACTAAAGTTGACATGGATGTCATCATCTTTGATTGCTGCCAACATGGCTGACACAAACTTGTTCTGAATATAACCAGAAAACCTCCAAGTTAAGAGAAAAATACCAAACAATCAAATTTCTTGAATGCTATCCACAGCAGAATAATCATAGTACCTTCTCCACCGTTATATATCGACCTTCTAGAATTGACTGGTTGAGGTGCTTGACACACCGATTAGCATCATCAACATTGTCCATAGTAACAAATGCAAAACCACGGGAAATCCGTGTTCGAGGTTCAACCACAAGGAAGCAAGAAGCTACCTGCAAATATAAAAAGTATTACAAAAGAAAGAAAAAATGGACTACGCCATGACTAAGAAAACAAGTAATTGCAGAACTTTAGGACCTTTGGTGTCTAATCCAATTTCCCTCTTTCAATACAATGGGATATTATGAATGCACCAAACTTGAAGCCATTTGGAATCTACCCAATTTCTATTTTAGTGTCTTTTGAATTCAAGAAATACTACATACACATTTTTTAATTAAAAAACACAATAAATATGATCATATTTTACGCTAAATCACTTGTTTCAAGGTCATGGACAAAGTACGGATCTCTCAAACAATCATGCAATTGACTGCACTCTAAGTAATTAGGATTCCGAAGCTAACCTTCCCCTCCTTGGAAAAGTGCTCTTCAAGGTCTCTTTCAGTGACCCTTGTAGATAGACCAGTGACATAAAGCGTATTCCCAGGGTTGTGGGCATGATCCCTGGAAGAAGCTAAAAATGTTACCAAGGAGAATCAAACCACTAACAATAGATGCAACAGAAGCATGAATAGACCCAATTAAGTACTGAAACAGAGTGTTGATTATTTTTGTCCAGAGTTCCAGCTGAAGAAACACACCTCCCACGACTTCTGGACCTTGATCTGAATCAAGTACAACATGTGTGACCATAAGAACAGGGTTCTAAGATACCAAAGTTCACAAACATAAAAGTAGTTTTTACTCTCAATAAATCCAAGTAATAAAGATCAATCAAAACCAACCTTCCACGACTTGGGGATCTTGGCCTTGACCATGATCTGGACCTGGACCTGGGCCTAGATCGTGATCTAGATCTAGATCTTGATCTTGAAGGAGCTCTCCAGGGGGAAGGAGATCGAGAGTACCTGTATCACTTGCAACCATAAGTAATACAAACACTAACGATCTACAGGCATTAGAATTACTAAAATGAGGATATTCTAAAGAAAATGGAATGTTCTATATGTTCAAACTGCCAAGATATATATTGTAGAAAATACGTAATCTCTTTCAGTCATGCATCAATTGATCCTTAATCATTAATGTGAAGTTGCCGCCTCAACAAGTTTGTGAATCCAATAAATTAATATGGTCAAAATGAGAAAAAGAAAACCAACAGAACAAGGGAAGTTCGATCACCAGAAATTATTCCCAGCTCAATCATCAACAGCACAAATTTTAAAATGAAAACTATGGGTACATGTTCAAGTGACCAAAGTGATTTAACATGGCTCTCGACCCAATTCAGAACTCTATAAGAACTTCAAATTTTTTATATCCAAAACTCTCAACCTTCAGCATAGAAACAATAGCTAACAATGAATTTTTTTTAATTTGATTTCTTGATTACTACCTTTTAGGAGTCCCTAAGAAAACAAGATGACGCATGATCTCGTCACTTTTTCCAACCAAAATGATTTTACAGAGATCAACAAACATCATAACCAACTACTACTACCCTAAAACAAATACAGTTATGAATTTGATTTCAAGAAGATGGTCGGCCCTTTACACTAGTACCAGACACCTGAAATGAACAAAACAAGATTCTTCTAAAGATGTTCACGGCTCCTGGACTAGTAACTTCTTTAATGGAAGGTTAAATTTAGTTATTCGAAATCTCATGACAAAAAGTTAACTCGAAAGTTGAACGGTACAGAAGATCGAGAATGCTGCAACACAATACATCTCTGTGCCCTAGGTTCAGAAAATCCCGAGATCGTCAACCATAAGAAAACAAATAATCTCAACAAAGCGTTTTGTAAGCTCACCTTTTGCGATGAGAATCAGCCTGCGCAGAATCAGAAGCGTTCGGTTATTAAACCTTTTATCGATCAAATAAAAACAAAGATAACCAAGGAAAGATAAATAGAAATGGATAAGAAGAGAAGCTTTACCATATTTCACAGTGAGATCAAAACAAGAACGGCGGCCACCAAAAGAAGAAGAACAGTACGGAGACAAACAGGAGTTTTAGGGTTTCTGAAGACGGCCTCTCCACGAGCCACAGCAGTCGCAAACTCGCCGTCGTGACTTATGCGAGGAGAGAGACTTTATTGGGTTCGTGAGAACAATTTTTTTCGCATTGTTTTTTAAAAGAATTATTCAGTACATTGTGTACATTCTATACTTATCGTGCACTCTCGCTTATGATTCGTCATATTCACGAGATGTTGCGTGATAAACTTTTGTTCTCCTAGAAAATATATTATTATTATTATTATTATTATTATTATTATTTTTATCAAAGGGGATAGCATGAAAGTCGATGAAGCTTTAAGGCACTTAAATATTTTTAATTATCAAATTTCATTTCGACTAATATTTGGATGTACTTATTTCATGCATCGTTTTAATAAAAAAGAATAAATATTTTTAAAAATGAAAATAAAAATTTATCACATGATAACTTGTGACTGGAGAATTGATGGAGTAAACATGCACGAAGCGGAAGCAAATAGAATCATTAAGCACTCTAATTACACTTAATTTGAGTTACAAGCATGCTTAAAACCAATTTTTCACATACAAGAGTTTCAGTTCATTACTTTTGAAAAATTTCACAATCCTTCTACTCTCCACGAATTTGACCTTCAAATTTATAGTAAACCACCGAGAGAATCTTCTCTACTATTCTCGGTCTTGGATTGTGAAACTCTGAATTAAGAGGGAATTGAAAGTAGTTTTGAAAGGATTTGAGAGCTCGAATAATTTTTTAGAAATTTCATTTATTTCAGAATTTCATCCACTCCAATTTAAAATTTTGATGTATTTATTCTACATAAACATGCAAGCACTAATTCTTTCACCCATTTGACACTTCAGATGGCATTAGAGTAAGTGGTGTATGTGTTGATTTAGGGAAAAATCCACTAAAAAATCTAACACTTAAATCCACTAAAACTCATTTTCAAACTTAATTTAATTTAATAATAACTTAATTAAATTAAACAAAAATTCAATTTCTAAAATTAAAATTTTAATTTGAAATTGATTTAATTTAAATAATTACTTAAACAAATTTAATTAAATAAATAAATAATAATTTAATATCACATATTAAATTAATTAAAAAAAAACCTAGTTGAAACATGAAGTCATATTCATGTAATCAATATTTAAATATATTGAAATTTCCAATTATGTTTAATTTCAACAAAATTAAACGTTTAATTATATCAAATATAAATGTGCAAACCTTAAATTGAAATTGAACACTTCAATATTCAAACTTTAAATTGAATTTTGAGCACTTCAAATTGAAAATATTTTAATCCAAGGTTTAATCTTTTACGAGGGACCTTGTGGACCTACAGAAGCTCCAAAGATTTGAGAATAATTGGCTAAACTCTTTAAACCAAATCAATCAATATTCGTTAACTACCGATACACACCAATTGCATTCTCCTCACTGTAGATATATTTCTGGTCACTTGATTTAACCATAATCTGTAAGTCGACCTTTCATGAGTTGTTTGTAATAACGACTATATCTAAAGTTGTTTTACCCCAAAATTATATTTTGCTCCTTAAGTCTCATTGATCATTTAATGAACAATTGGTCTGTGATCCAATCACTATACCGAGTCTCTCTCAGGCCAATGAGAGAGTGGGGCCCCTTGTTCAAGATCTGAAATTAGTAATTAAGAGAACAATCTCTCTACTATTCCTAAATCAGGTATAAGGGAATTTTCATCTTGCACCCTATGTTCCCCAGGTATCTACACCTCGGTCTTACCCCTGAAATGGTAGGTTTAGCCGGTGTTGTTGAGCCAACTCTCACCTATGCAAATCTAAGGATAATCCCGAATAAACAAAAGTTCATAGTTAACTCAAGATTCAGGTTGAGTTACCTAGGTCATTAATTTGAAACAGTCAGTATATTATACAGTAAACAAAAGTGACTTATTTCTTGGTCCTGGTCTTATACAAACTCATAGCATAGGATGTCTCCACTCGCATGTCTCTACACGAACAATTCAAAATCACATTGTTTGTACCATCTACAAAGTGGATCGCGTCCGATAGTATTACCATATTAAGATACCAAACCTTATTCATATACTATAGACCGTTTTGACTATTTACTCGAACTTGATCTATCTCCATGTCTCCACATAAAGTTCAACTATTCATGTAGTCATGGATCTTATATTATTGGATTTAGTCTATACAAGTACAATTTACCTATTCAACTACAATTTTATTGAATAAATGTCAATAACATATTTATTAATAATAGAAAATATTTAACATTACAAACTACAAGTTTTAAGACATACAACCCAATAAAAATTAGGACTGCACAAATATAGATATAGGTCGGGAATCAGGATGCATCCAAGTAGTTTTCATTTCATAAAGTTGAATTTATCTCTAACTCTCATATCATCAATTTTTATAATTGTTATATAGATGACTTTTTTTTTTTTTTAAGAAATTAAATTTTGTTGGTTTTTTTTTCAAAATAAAACTTTCTAACCTTTTTCTGGAGTCACCCAACCTTTAATGAAATTACTTTTTTATTTTCTTGTTTTAGTTATAGTTCTAACTCACTTTCTCATTCTTATTCTAGTTGTAGTTCACTTTCTCGTTCTTATTTTAGTTCACTTCTATCATATGGTTCTTGCTCGCTTGTTGGCTCTTGTCCTCATTCTTACTCACTTTCTCCTTCTTGTCCTATTTGTTTGTTGGATGAAATTGAAAATTTAGAATTAAAATGAATATATTTAGAGTGAATTTTTCTCTAATTTAAAGTTATATGAAAATCAAACTTTTTAATTTGATACATTCCAGTGTAAACAATGGAAGAATTGCTCTCATTCCCAAACAAATATAATCAAACAACAATTTGAAACTTTATTTGAAGGAAAATGAATGATATCCCACAACATCCTTATACTGCACATTCAGAAATCAACTCCACACAATAAATACATTTAAGCATCAAGGAATAAGGAAGAAAGTCCCACCAACCACAAAGAAAATGCAGCCTAAAGAAAACAAAAGAAAGAAAAAAAGCTATGTAATTTTCACTATTTTTGGACGGTAAACTTACCTACTGACAAGTAACTAGTAAGTGATCAACTCTCATCCTTATACTGCAGGTTCGACCGGTTCGGCACCAGATTGAGAGGGTTGATTCTTCCAATGACAACTACCTTAGTTCGCCATGAAATTTACAGAGCCTAAGGCCAAACTTGCAAAAAGGACCCATTGATGTTACAAGAATGAGATTATGTGGTCACAACATCAGGAATTGCAGTTGAATGAGACCCTATTATCTTCCCCCCTACATCAGGGAAGTTTTCATGTCCAGGCAGAGGGTTGACTTTTCCGTCTCTGTCTACGAGCAACGGATATCTGAGAAGGTGGCCCTGCAATGTCGTGAATTCATCGGCTGCGAATCTGGTCCAGTTATCCTCAGCAATCCCATTGACTTTTCTTACACATTCCAAAGTTTCTGGCTCCTCGAAACACGGATTGAGCATTCCAAGATGCTCTCTCCACAACGACATTCTGTATCCATAAATCTGTACAGCAAGAGCTAATGAAATGCTATATGTATATGTATGCATATGCAAGCATGTCGAACAAAATAGTTGTTTTAGCGAATGACTCAACAACAATGACAAAAATCAATTTGGCAAAGAGGGAGAATATCAATGATGAGAAAAATCAATTTAGCAAAAAGGGAGAATAACCCCTGTAACAAATTGATGTTGGTTTAGTGCTAAGTTATACAGAGCAATATGCTTCATTTCTCTATGAGTTCTTGAGTTAGGAGAGGAAAAGTAACAAAAAGAAATTGACAACAAGGTCAAACGAGAGGAAGCGAAAAAGGCCTAACCTGACCATGTGGGTGTTTCTTTTCCTTTACCCACGTGTGATGTGGCTGATATGCACCCGTGGCTATCTCAGTATCCTTTGTTCCAGCCATAGATCTTTGGTTAATATTTGCAGACCCAATAATTACATATTCATCATCTACTATCATCCCTTTGGCATGCACGTAAATCATAAACCGTCGATTTTTTAGTGAATTACATGCCTGAAACACATATAAATATTCGATAAAAAAATAGAATCAAGGTTATGACCAGCATTGACTTTCTGCAAAACTTCTATACTTTTTTTAACATAAGAGTGAAACTACGAATTTCTATAGCAGAAATTTATATTAGATTCAAATGAAACTGACGAAAACAATTTTGCTTTTTGAAAGATAAACTACATTGATCTCTTAGATTGGGATTGAAAGTACTGATACTCCATCTGGTAAAGAACAAAACAAACAAATACATCCATTAACATTTAAATAGACAGATCAAATTTCACTATTAACAGAAACGAATGACACAAATAAATCAGACAACATAACTTATGGCAGGTCTGGCTATTAAAATCTGCCAACGTTGCTGCTCACTGCCCCACCCCCTCCACCGTGCAGGGCGACTGACTTGTGGAAATAATGTTTTCGATGCTAGATATTTCTAGGTAACAATTGTTAGTTTTTTATGTTTAATTGGCCAATTTAAAGCACACAATTGTTTATCGTGCAGAAATCAAGCATTTAGAACTTCATGGAGTAAAGGGTTTTCATCAAGAAAATGAGATTAATTGATGAAAAATTGAAGGACCCAAGTGACAAGAAGAAGATTTGAAGAATTTGAAAGAAAATCATTAAAGAGATATCACACCACAGAAAATTGTTGTCTGAATATGGTTGGCTAAATCGCAATATCTTAGGGATAGATTTAGCCATTGAATTGTATGATTCAAGGATTTGATCGACTTTATTGCTTTATTTCATTCATGCAATTATATGCCTAATGCTTTACTTTTAATCATTTAAACATTGATTAAATGTCGTTGTATTTGAATATTAATTTCACAGGGTAGATTTAGATTAAGAACTTAATTGAATGACCAGGGAGGTTCTGAACTATGAATAACTTTTAGACTCCTTAGAAATTTTCAAAAGACTTGGGGGATGTTTGGGGCAAGGAGTTGATTATTATAATTATAAGTTATTATAGTTGAGTTATAATAGTTTGTGTTTGAGATGTAGATTATTTTAGTTTGAGTTATAATAGTATGTGTTTACAATGTAAACTATTTTAGTTTAAGAAGCAAATAGTAAATACTGTAACAAAGAATAAAAAAATGATGAATGTAAAATGGTAAAAACTGTAGTAAATAGTAAATACTATAATAAAAGGAAGTTTTGAAATAGTGTTGACGGTAGCTAATTGAAGTCTACAAAATAGTATTTATTGTAACAAGAGGTGGTTATTATAGTCTTATGATAGTCATTGCCCCAAACACATCCTTGATAATTATGAAACTTGCAGTCACAACAAGATGAGGACCAACTCCTATACTTATTGTCACAAATGGCTAATAGGTGTCAAGAAAGGGAAAAACTCAACATTAACCACATGAATTTTTGTAGACAGATTCTTTTTGAAAAGTTACCGTTGAATTGTCAATGGTCGGCCCATTCTCAGGAATTTCTTCCCGTTTCCCAAGGCAGTAAAAATTTAGAAAGTCTAGAGGGTGCAAATCTGGTTGCTCTGATGACTTCAGTTCACTCGCAACGATGTCATACATCATTTGCATCGTTTGTCCCTGCAATAATCAAGTACAAAATTGAACATGACATCAATATTACGGTTGCTTGGCTCATGAAATAGGTTCGTGCTCTCTAAAAAAAATTAAAAGGCTAAGCTAAGCCTATAATTAGTACATGATTTGCTTATCATGTATTACAAGTTTGTTAATCTCTACACAAACCTATGTTCGTAAACTCACACTTATAAAGCTCATCTGATGATACTCATTAAGGGGGCGTTTGAGCCTCTAACTTATCTTGGGTGGGGTGAGCTATTACAGTCCACTCGATGTTTGGGCTCCCATTATAATAGTTGAAGTTCCCAATTATTATAAACCACATCTAGCTGCAGTAAAATTTTTTGAAAACCCTCATTTCAGATAGTTTACTATTTCGTAATCATCCTCTCTCCTCCTTTGTAATCCAGATTAAAATAGTTGCACCCCATACACAAACTATTATAACCTAAACTAAAATAGTTGCACCCCAAACACAGACTATTATAACCCACTGACTTAATAACCAACTCCATCCAAAACAAAACAGCCCCTCGGTTTTCATAAACTGGCAGTTAATATGAATCCAAGCATATAAATATAATTCAACATTTTTTACAACCCAAACATTCTGGGAGTGTTTTATTATTATCAAATATTTTCATTGCCATGTACATTTTTTAACACAAAACTCCTGTAACTCAACTCTAACTGTTACTTAGCCAACTGGTTTAATGGTTACTAGTCCATCACATTCGGCAATGGATAATGTAGAAACCCGAGCTTATGGTCAACATTTCAAAATATTTCTCAATCTATCTAGATTCTTTTTCATATAGCCATTTACCTGCCAATAAAGGATCTCTTGCATGGGACCGCTATTTGGATCTCCCTCGGGCCACATTGGTATGACAATATATACAACAAATCTTTCCTTGGCTCTTATTTTGCTTGCAATCTTAAGGGCCAACTCCATGGGAATGAGATGATCAGCCCCTGCTCATGCCATAAACCCATAAATATGTAACATAGATTGGTGAATATAAAACTTAAAGAGTTTGCAGTGAATTTGCAGACCCAATAAACTTGGAACCCAAATATGACAGCAAAGATAGATGGGCAAAGTTGGAAAGAAGATTTATATTTTGGTCATTGAAGTTAAGTCAATAAGACCTAACAGTTTAGTAGTATCAGAAAATCAGAGATAAACATATATCTTTTTTAAAATATATTATCAGCACGCGAAGATGAGAAAACCAGGCATAAAATCTTGACATATTAAATGAAAAAATGTCACTTACTATTTTGCATTTCGATAGTATATACCTTAAATTGGTATTCATAAGGGTTCTCATTTGGTTAGCTAGGAGGTGGTTGGGCGCTTTATAAACCAGGGTGGATTGGAGCTTGGCAGTTTAAGGATTTGTAACAAAACTTTGTTGGCTAAGTGACTTTGGCGTTTTGCCCTTGATCCCGAATCTTTGTGGCATAGAATCATTGCGAGTAAGCATGGTACTCACCCTTTTGAATGGGCAGTGAAGGGGGTTAAAGGCACACATTAAAACACTTCGAAGGATATTGTGAACGAGCTTCCCTCATTCTCCCATTTGGTTCATTACATTGTGGGGGATGGTAAGGAAACGTATTTTTGGGAAGATTGGGGGGCTGGAGACAGCCCCTTTGCTTCGCTTTTCCTCATCTTTATCACTTGCCTTCCTTTAAAAACCACCCAATCTCTGACTTTTTGGTGTGGTCGGGGAGCTCTATGTCCTTTTCTTTCGGTTTTCGTCGTCGTTTATCCAATAGGAAGACGATGGAGGTTGCCTCTTTTCTTTCTCTATTGGAAGGGTGCAACTTAAGAGAAGGGAGAAGGGATGTTCGTGTGTGGAAGCCCAATCCTATTGATGACTTTTCTTGTAAATCATTCTTTAGAGTGTTGTTGGATCCCTCTCCTGTTAGCGAGTCGGTCTTTGATGTGGTATGGAGGATTAAGATACCAAAGAAAATAAAGTTCTTTACCTGGTAAGTTTTGCTTGGCCTTGTGAACACTTTGGACAGACTTGTCAGGAAGATGGCTTCGTTAACGGGTCCTTTTGTTGTATTCTCTGTCGGAAGGTGGAGGAAATCCTGGATCACCTTTGGGGTTGCCAGTTTGTGAGGTCTTTATGGAGCTGCTTCTTACAAGAGTTTGACATACAAATTGCTGGCCAAAGAGATACTCGTGCGATGATCGAGGAGTTCCTCTTCCATCCGCCGCCCTTCAAAGAGAAAGGTTGTTTGTTGTGGTCTGCTAGGGTGTGAACTGTATTGTGGGACATTTGGGGTGAGAGAAACAATAGGGTGTTTAAGGGTTTGGACAGGGACCCTTGCGAGGTTTGGTCCTTAGTGAGGTTTCACGTTGCGATTTGGACTTCAATTTCGAAGCCATTTTGTAATTATTCGCTTGGTATTATCTTACTCAACTGGAAACCGTTTCATTAGGGAGGGGTTGTCTTTTTTTTTTGGCTTGTCTTTTTTGTATGCCCTTGTATTATATTCTTTCATTCTTTTGCAATGAAAGTTGTTGTTTTCATACCCAAAAAAAAAAAATAGGTATTCAGACTTTCAAGATGGTTTCATTGTGGCCCTTAAATTTTTAAAATGTTTAGGCCTTGAATTGTTAAATTTATTCTATATTGGTCCTTGAATTTTCATAATGTATAACATTACTTTGAGTATGAATATTAACATGTTGGTGTGAGTCAAAATAGTTACTTTATATGTTGCAACTAAAATAGACATTTTAAAAGTTTAAAACTAAAATAGGTATTGAACTTGAGGATTAAAATAGAATAAAATTGAAATTTCAAGTACCACAATAAAATTTAAACTAATATCGTATTCCACAAATAAGATCATACTCCCAAAGGTAGAAGCAACAAAGTGAACTACTTCAAAGAAACAGAACTTGGAAGAAACTGACCTGCATTTTTATATCCGGGCCATCCATACGATGATCCAATAAAATACTGATTTTCGATATAGACGAAATGTTGTGCCGATCTGATAGCTTGGATATATGCCATTTCAATGCTTTTCTCAATAGCCAGGTTTTTTGCACAAACAAGGTTCTGCAGCCACAAGGAAACGACATATTAACTTCAATTTTGATCCAAAATGGGGAGAAAAAGAAACTGTAGTGAATTGAGAACCTGCGACTCGGCGAGATGGACATCTTTTGGAAATCCTTTAACTGAACCAGAGTCAATGGATCGGAAAATCTAAAAATGAAAGAAAGAGAAGGCTTTAACAAAGAAATGAAGCCAAACAATAATGATAACTAGTATAAAGAAAAGAAAGCCACAATAAAAGAACCTATAAAAGTCCATAAGTCGTAAAAATTCCAACCTGAACATGCCAGTTTTCAGGATCTTCTTCCTTTGAAACATATACTTTAGGGTCATCGTCTGGAACTTTCATTGAACCATCTTCTAAGAGAGTTACGTGAGGGCTTAGTATCCACGAGATACGCTCTATCTTTATTAAAGCATCGTGCCAGTGAGTAATTCTCCTGCACCGTAGGCCAAACTCTGTCCATCTTGTGGCTCTGTTCCAACGTTGCTCAAAGTTTATAAGCAAGTCATAAGCAGCTGGCCCATCAATCCGACAGTGCAAGTCATGCCATGGTTGCCTAGGAGCTTTGGCTCCAGGCTAGTGTGTTCCATCCAAAAATAAAGAACCAAAACATTGGCAATTGTCTCAAGTTCTTAACCCAGATGGGAAAAACGTGATTAAATTTAACTTTAAAGTAAAGTTGTTGTATAATTTCACTCACAGGAATTGTAGGGTTATGAAAATCATCCTTAAATACTGTGTCAAGGTCATGGAACAATCGATGCTCAGGTGTATCGTATCGACCATCGCAGAGATCAAGACCTCCAAGAAAAGCAGTTATCTTTCTATTATTACCATATCCCTGTGTATCAACAAGGACACACTTTTGATGGTGTGTGAAGACAGTCCCTACAACCTGGACAAGAACATTACATGAGCAACTTCCTGCCATTAAATAGTCAATCACAAAGCAAGTCATTCCGTACAATTATTGACTCTCCAAAATAACCAATCAAGAGCCTTACAAACCCCATGACATTTTTTAGAAAGAAAAGGCAAAATAAATTGAATAGTCACAATAAAATCAGCCATGAATTTCTAACTGTGTGATAAACATAAATCATAACCTCGTCATTTTCCCCTTTCACATCAAATACCTTTTGTTTCACATAGCTTAGCTTGCCGCTTGGATAGCGCGGTGAGAGCACACAGATCACAGAAGAATGCTTGAAAAATTTTCTGGTTTCCTCATCATGTGTCTGCATCAATCCTTCCTGCAACCGATTATGACTACATTTTAGAATCAATTCTTCAAAGCCATTTTTATAATAAAGAGTTACAAGCAGTTCCTGCAATATCATTATAACTTTAGCCCTCACAAGAATTCGCTTAACTATGCGTTGTACATAAATCTCACCGTGTTGATGAAGAGCTTATCATGAGAAGTCTTATCGTCCCAAATCATCATCAAAACTCGGACACCCTCTTCTGATTTGTATTTGAGGAGATCACCAAGAGTCAAATCTCCACCTCGCGGCAACGGCCTGGTTGGCTCTCTAACCAGCTTCACCTTATGAAAAACCGACCAACCGACAATATAAATCATATGATGAGCCTCTGATATAGCATAGCAAATATCCTCCCAACATTTCTCTTGTCTATAAACATTCCCTCCATCCAATTCAATCTGCGGCAGCAGCCCATCAGGCACATGAGCATCTTGGTACAATCTCATGGAGCTCCCTTTCCTCACAGGAAAATAAGTGTGCCGCACACCCTTATGCTCGGGATCTCCAGCAATGCCATGTCGATATAGTGGATTTTCTTCCACTGAGGTGAACTTCATTTCGATTCGGAGGGAAGTCTCAGGCTTTGGTGGCTTGCCATTTGAGCCAAGCACCGGATACCACCCACTAATTCTCTCACCGGAGGCAATTTTCTGAGCAGGAATTTTAACCGTCCCCATAACTTCAGCGCCAAAGACATCGTCGTCTTTCACCTGAAATTCCAACTCGGCCATTTTCTGTGCAAGAGGGATAACGAAATGCTCGTTCCAATAGGGATTCTGGGAATTCTTTATGACGCGAGTCCGAGCTACGGTGGCTTGAGGAACCCGGACGGTAACATACGGATCGCTGGTGATGATTTTTCCACGGCCGCGGTGGCCTTTCTCCTCGCCGGCAGCAGAACGGGAGTTGGTTGCAACGGATTTAATGGCAGAGTAATTGACAGTACCACAGGCTGTGAAGCAACGACGAAGACGCTCAGATACAATGTCCATGTTAGGCAACTCGGTCGCCTCGAAGATTTTAAGGTCGAGATCGCCATGGAGATATACCTCTTCTAAGCTTTCCGCCATGAAAACTGAAGCTACAAAACCCACCGCAAGTCCAGCGGTTTAAACGAAGAAGAAGAAGCAAACGCCGCAAAACAAGAAAAACTGACACAAGAAACAAAGCACACACAGTAAACAATCGAAATGGGTTTTGACTAAATACAAATACCTTACCAAAAACAAGGGGCTAGAATCGCTAAATGCACTCAGAAATTCTTCCTTCATACACAGAGCTTCAATCCCCGGCCGCTTCAACTACCTCCACTAAACAAAACAAACAAACAAACAAACCCAGATGTAAAAGGAAGAAAAATCGCGAATGCTTTCATTAACGTGGGACAGGTACAGTTGCAGAATTGAAGTTCAAGTGGATCGTTACCATTTTGAATCTTCCATGTAAGCTGAAACTGATAAAAAAAAATCAAGTGGGTAAGCACCAAATTAACAAATCAATTGAAAACCCACGCGCGTGTTGAAATTTCTTAATCAGAACCACCATGGTTGCTACCCATCGCCATCTCTGTTTCTCTTTTTCACCGCTCACTGTAAACCCGGAAGCAAGAAGATAAGATGGGTATGGAATATGGATTGATGAACCGGTCTGAACCGAGTTTCAACTTCAACCCAACTTGTCGTCTCAAGACTTTTTCGATTGATTGCTTTTCAAGGCAGCACAACGTGGGGCACTGAGTTAGTGGATCTTCGTATCAAAAAATGACTATTTTCAGTAGCTGCTGTGCTTTTGAGTGTCAAAGATCTTGACATCCTGTTTACAGCTCGAACATTCCCACCCAAAATGGAGGTTTGTTTCAAATTATCGACGTTTCAATCGGAAGAAAAGTATCAATCTACGGTCTACGGGTAGATCGCTCTTGTTTCAACGTTTCAATCGAAAGAAACGTCTTCTTCTTTGAGTGAATCGACTTTCTTTTTTCTTGTTTCTTTTTGTTGGGGTTAAATTGCTATTTTTACTATTCATTACCTTCATTTTTTTGTTTTTGAAAATCCCTTCATTTTTTTTTTTTTTTTTTAAGAATATTCAAAACCTTGACTTAATTTACCAACATGAGCCCCAACAGAGTTTTTTAACTCATATGTTATGTTGTCTCCGATTAGCTATGGTAAGCACTATTTTAAAATCCTTATTTGTTACCATTTTTACTATTTTTACATTTTTCATTTTTTATTTTTTGTTACAGTATTTACTATTTTCGTCTCAAACTAAAATAGTTTATACCTCAAACACATACTATTATAATCCAAACTAAAATAATCTATACCCCAAACAAAAATTATTATGATTGAGCTATAATAATCTAGAACTATAATAACCAACTTCTTGTCTCCAAATCTTCCCTATATGTCAACTAAAAATTATCAGTATGTATAGTTCATTTGGCATAAAATATCAACATCGATGTGTAAGGTTTTAACTATATGAGATGACAATTAATATTTTTATCAACTAAGCTCAAAATGGTATTTGAGTTTGATGTCCAGAATATAACTACAAAAAACAAAAAAATTAAATGCAATGGGAGATAACTTAACTATTAGAAAGCAAAGGTATCAGAAAATTACCTTTTATAGTATTGGCTAAGAGTATATTTGGAAACTATTATATTTTCACAATGCAATAACAAGCAACTAATCTTTAAAATCTGTTTGAAATAGTACTGATCTTGTAGCTAAAATGCTCAATACGATAAACAATAATTTGTTTGGTAGATAGAAATTCACTTTGAAATATGTTTTAACCGTTCAAACTTAATTTTGATTATATGAAAGTTATAGTTAAGATTATAAAATTAAATATTAATTCATTATAAATTATAGACATATTACGAAATGATTTTAACAAGTCTAAAATCACGGGATTAATTCTCATTTTAACTCGAATTTAAATTTTGCAATTAAATCACTTGTAAATACATTTTTGTGAGGAAAAAATAATTTTTTTACAACATATTTAGTTCTCATTAAAGAAAGTGTGGGCATGCCACTCTTAACTACTACTAATAATAAATAAATAAATAAATAATATTTTTTTGAAGAGTAGGATTTTGAAGATAAATAAGCTGATCACGTATGTCACACAGTATCCAAGTAACATGTCTCCGAGTTAAATAAGGTTGATAAAATAATAATTAAACAATAAATCAGGCATTTCTTTACATACCTAATTCAGCTTATAAAATAATAATAATGATCTAGTTCATAATTTTTAGAACACTAATGGACAGAATTTGAAAGATTAAATAAAGAGCTCACCTCGATGGACGAATATAAATTTAATTTATATACGATAAATTAATAATGGTCTCAATTTAAATTTAAATTTTACAAGTCTATTTAGACAATTTTTTAATATTTTATAGTTGGTTTACTTGATTCTACTTAAAATCAACTTTAAAACATCTAATAAAATTATCATTTCTCAAAAATCTCACCAAACTAGCTAAAATATTACGTAGATTTTTTTATAAATAAGTAAAGAAAATAGATGAATAATTCTTTAAAAAAAGAACACTAAAATTTAATGAAAACTCACTGCCTTTTATTTGATTCCCATATTTTGATCTAAATTATTTAAAGAAGTTATGCATTAATGATTTTAAAATACATATTATCGAAATTGATCCACCTACGACAGTTCGAGGTTTTAATTTATATAACTATTAATTTGAGGTAAGATTGATGCAAGTCCAAAATTAATCTACGCATGCCGGCGTCTATATATATATATATAGAATAAAATATGTTCTCATATTTTACAAGTGGAATACAACCATTTTTCCCAATCACACCATATAAATTTTAAAAATTAATAATAATAAAATTCACTTTCCTTGATACTTAGCTATTAATCTAAAACAACGAACTATAATGTTTTAAATGATTATTTAAAAAATCATAAAATTAACCATGTATATTTACTAAATACTATAATTAAAGATCTACTAAATCCCAATTACCCAGTAATTATTTTAAATGTTACAATAATTAAACTAAGCCTTACTCTTTCCTAACTCCATCTTTCTTTATTCAATCCTTTTTTTTCCCCTTCAAAATTTCAAAATCTCTCTTTTTCCCATTTCAACCCTAAGATTCTTTCCCTTCATCTCAATTTGTTTCTCCATTCTTAGCTATATTTCTAATTTTTCAATTTTGTCTTCCTCTCTCTCCACTTTGCTTCTCTCCCACGTCTTTTTTTTTCCTACAAATCTTCGATTCTTTCCTTCGAACATATTGAACCCCTGACTTTGAAATCATCATTCAATTTTTAGTTTCGATATTCAAAATTTTCAATTCTTTCTTTTTCTAAGTTAAATCATTTTTAACAAGTTAAAATATCATTTTATTTCTTATACTTTAAAATTTATTTAAATTTAGTCGTTGTATTTTTATTAAATTTCATAACTAGTCATTGCAACTAGTTTATAGTACTATTTTTCTCCTAGTGTATTTTATTCGGTTAGGATTAGGACAAATTACAAAAATCACCCATAAAGAGTGATTGTAGATATAATTATACTCTCCAGCTTTTAAATTTAAAAATCGAGTCATCAATCTTATCCAAATGTTAAAACTATATTCTTGAACTTACATAGTTGTATAAATTGTGATAACTATATAAGCTCGATGGTTTAATTTTTATAATTATTACAAGTTTGATTGTCTAATTATTACTATTGACATTTGTTTGAATAGGGTTATGGGAGAGACACTTAGATAGGATAAGGATATTTCATTTTTCAACTTAACTTCTTTAAATATAACTTTAAGCTATGATAAAGTAGGAATAATTGTGTGTATTAACTTTACTGCTAATAAACAACAATTGAAACTTCTTTTCAAAAAAGAAAAAAAAAAAAAACAATTATTCATACTCTATAAATAAATGTTAATTAACGGTAAAGTCTTTAACTTCAGTTTACAGAATGAGAAATGTTTGGATGACGTTGTCAATTATCATATAGTAACGGAATCGAATATCTTTAGCATTATTGACATTATAATTATTATATAATATGATTTGCAGCTTCTATAAAAGATCGGAGATTGATCCGGTAGAAACAAATTTCTCTATTTAGCTCATGCACTTCACGTGAGCTAGAATTTGTTTAAATTATACTTTTACAAATTTTCTTTATTACAAGATTAACCGACGTAAACGTGTATCACCTATCTCGAAGTAATTAGAAGTCAATTAATTTTTTTTAGTTCGTAAACTTTCGATCGAAGTAATAATTTAATCCTTAAATTTTAGTTTATAATGTTTTAGTTCGTGTGCTTTCAATTTTGTAACAATTTAGAACATGTTTGGTAGAGAATCTGACAACAAATTTGAAAACAAATGATTAAATGAAAATAGAGTTGTATTTTATGTTTTCGGATATGTGTTTAGTAGCAGAATTCAAAATTTGGATTCTAATTTTAATAATTACAAATTAGTTGAGTTGCCCACTAAATATAAGTTGACAATAAACTATTATTAAATTATTTATGAACATGGTTTTATGTTAAAAAAAAATGTATCATTATTATTTTGTAATATCATGTAATTTATGGGATAAACTGAAATTTGTTCCTATGGTTTGGAAGAAGTTAAAATTTAGGTATTATGGTTTATAATTAAATTTTACGCTATATAGTTTGTTAAAAGCTTCGTCATAGTATTCCCCGTGGTATGGATTATTTAAGAGCATTTAACAAACCATGTGGACTATATATGAAACTGTATCAAGCCATAGGAACTAAATTCTAAATTTTAAAACCATATATAATAACTTTTAATTTTATCCAAACCATAAGGACCAATTTTGAAATTTAACTTAATCTATAGTACATTACATAATATATATTTTAATTTTAAATATTTTGAATATAGTTTATAACATGGCATATTACAATTATAAACGCTTTTATTTTTATTCAATATAATTATGCGTTTTGAATTTTAAAATTCAATTCTGGATATAATAAATACATAAAAATGTCGTATTCAAGATTTACACTATTTGAATCGCGTAACCAAAAAACAGTTTTTAGAAACAGAATTCGAGTTGTTTGTCAAATAGGTATTCACTGAACTCGGTGAATCTGAAAATATAAAATAGAATCTAGATTGCAAACTAAACTTGATCTATAAACTTTATTATGTAACGATTTAGTCATCATATTTTAAAATTTGTAACGATTTAATCTCTATTGTTGAAATTAGTGTTATACTTTAATGATATTTATTATATAAATACACTAATAAATTAATTAGAGACTCAATATATTTATAAAATACAAACTCTACATCATACAATAATTAAAAAAAAATTGACATCTAATTTAAATGAACTTTAAAAAAAAAATGTTAGGGACTAATATATTGTAAATTTAAAAGTAAAAGGATTAAATTGTTACCAAACTAAACGTACAGGGACTAACTCGTTACAAACTAAAATTCGGGGACTAATTTGTTACTTCCACGAAAGTTTAGAAGCCAAAAACGTTTTTTAATTTTAGAAGTTCAATTCTCTCATCCCACAACATTGCCAAAGAAAAAAAAGATTGTAATGCGCTATGTTTAAAAAATGTAAATAGATAAAATAAAATAAAATAGGTTAATTATTTTAAAAGGTAAAATTGTTAAAAGTATTTTTAAATATAACAAAATATCATTGTATTGCTATATTTATAAATATATAGACTATTTTCCTATATTTGAAAATAGAATCAGACCAACTACTTTTTGATAAAATAATTAAAGTTTAGTACAATATGTGTTTGATCGAAGATGTAACTGGTAGTTAGAAATTAGAAATTAGGATTTGTTAGATAGTTAAACATTTTTATCATTTTTTTAGAAAAAAAGTCATCTACTTTTTAGATAAAAACAAAAGAAAACACCCAAAAGTGTAACAAACAGCAATATAGAAATAGATTCTTTAATCTCAATCTTTATTGCCTCTAAATTTAATAATGAAGACAAAAGGCTTTCTTTTTAAAGCTACAGTTTTTCTACAACTTTTTCTAGTCTTACATCTGTTAACAAGGAAGAAAAATATAACTTAAAAAATAATAATAATAATAAATCCGTGGACAATTACCAACTACAGATTTCTTTCTAATTTCCAAAATTATGGTATAAATTTAAACTTTAAACTTTTACGCATAAATTAATTTAAATCTTTTATTAGAACTTAATTTAAATTTGTTAAGGACGTGCTTCAAAGTGGTTTTGTAATGATATGGATGATTTTGTAATGACCAATTTAAATTTTTACATTAAATTCGTGCGATTATTTTTATTTTTATTTTTTTTATTTTCTTGTAATGTAACAATTATAATAAAATAAAATTGTGATGTAACAAATACCACGTTGCAAACTGCATGTTGTTTTGAGTCTTATTATTGGTCCCGTGATCGGTCGATTTCAATTGATTGATTCGATTTTTTACGGAATGATAATAGAAAAAACAAAATTTAAAATTTTATTTGTGAAAGTGACCAAAATATTTTTTTAAATTAAAAAATAGTAAAATAAATCATAGGTTTAAATCCTGTTTTGATCTTTAAACTTTGAATATGGTTTTATTTTGATCCCTATACTTAAAAAACGACCATTTTAGTCTCTGGACTTTTAAAATGTGCTTATTTTGATCTCTACTATTAACATTTTATTAATTTTTTTATGAAACTGCATCTAACATGTGTTGAGCAAAATATAGGTAAAATATAATGACACCAACCAATAGGACAAATTACTGAACAGATAAAAAATCTCGAACGTAAGATGACTTTTGAGTTCTCAATAGAAAATCTCTTTACCATCAAGAAACCCTAGATTTTTTAAATCTTTAAATATCCAATATGTTAATAAAACAATTTAAATATCAATTTTTGCATCTTTGTTAGGATGGAATTAAAATTATTTGATGTATGAATGTTAAGATTGAAAATTTTAAAACCGAGTACTAATGTAAGAATAGAGCCCTACAATCCATGATTTTCATTTGTGGGCTTTATGATCTTAGGCCCAAAATTGTATGTTGGGTTGAAACAGCAGTTAGTCAGCAAGTAATGGGCCTGCAAATTTGGAACAGGTAGCTAAGGCGTCGTTTGGTCAGTGATCCGTTTTCATTTTTATATTTAAGGAAAAAGAAAAGAATAATAATAAAAATATGTTTGGTATACTTATTTTCAAAAAACTGCTTTATAAAACAATTCGAGAAATAGCCGATTTTAGAAACCAATAAGATCTTGTTTCATTGTTTTTAAATTTTAAAAAATATGGATACAAACTTAAAAAAAACCGCACCTCATTATTAGTTATTTTAGTCTTAAAATTAGATTTTACTCAATACATACATACATACGTAGGTATGTATGTATTATTGTCTAATTCACTTTCAAACACAAATTTTAAAATTTTAATTTTAATTTATAAATTTTAAATTAGAACTAAACTTATTTTTAAGTATGTTTGTAAATGAGGCGGGTTGGGTCAAATATTCTCTAAAACCAACCCAAACCAATCTTACCTAGATTAGTTTTATATGGACAAGACCCGACCTGACCTAGGTCATTTTCGAGCCTAAAATTTGTCAATTCAGGTCAGTGGAAACGAGTGAATTTTGATTTTTTCTTTTATAAAAAATCTTAACTAGTCGATTTGTGCATTTGATACAACTTGAAGAACATGGTTGTGGTCTTTCACCACCAAGACGACTTCTTGGTTCTAAAGGGAGAGCGAGAGAGATAAAAAAAAATGAAAGAAAAAATTCTTCTTCGATTGGAACAATCGAGATCAAACCAAGTAAACATGTTCAGTTCAGATTTCTATACCCTTATTTTTAGATAATAATTTTGTTTTCATTTTTACAAAATTATCTATTGTGAAAAGATACATTTTTGGATCACGAGCCAAATGAGAGGCCTAAATATACCGATAAGAACAATCACATATTCAACCTAATATTTAGTAGATCACGCAAATATATATCACCAAACACGTATTTGAAAACATAAAATATCGAACATTCGTTTAAATTGAACTTCAATTTCTAAATCTATACCAATCGCATATTTGAAAATATGAAATACAACTATATTTTTACTGAATTCTTTATTTACAAATTTATGTTTTTAGACTACCTACCAAATAAGCCATTACTTACCTTTTCTCTTTTCGAAAACATGTTACACTTCATACAAAACTGATTTGTTTTTTTAAGTATATTACACAACTTAAATCACAACACATAAAAAAATGAATAAATAAAAATAATGAAATTATTATGAAATTGAGGAGCACAACGGAAATACGGATATTAAAAATATACTATAATAATATTTTTATATAATAATAATAAATAAATAAAAACTAAAATTATAAAATAAAATAACTAAAAACATAAAATAACCAAAATCATTAAATTGGATAATATGAAAATTAGTGGAAGTGGAATTCTCACCAATGTATGTGTGATTTCAAGATCCACTAAATGCCACTATTTATAGGCAAAGTGGCAAGTAAGATGTGGACTTACAAGGACACTAAGCATGAATAACTACAAGGCACATGGACAACATGAAACACATGGCTTTTGAGACACTAAACAATGGACATCTATTTTCTATTATAACATTCATAATATTCCCCTTTAGATGCTCATATATATACATATATATGAAATATGTCTCATTAAAACTTTACTAAGAAAAACCTCGCATGTAGCGGAAGCAACAGGGATCAATAAGCATTCTAATTCATTAATTTTTGCTGTAAATAAAGCATGCTCATACAATAATAAGAGGGTTTCAAGTCATACCTTTGTAGAACATTTTTAATCTCGAATTCAGCTTCAAGTCTTCTCCAAATCTTTTTGTGAACCACCTCAAGATCCTCCCTACTATTCTTTTGGAGCCTTAAATTGAGTTGTGTGACTCAAAATACACTTGAATGAAGGGAATTTGAAGAATAAGCTCACTGATGCAGCTTGAAGAACACTTCTTTGACCTTACAAGTTTTCAACAAAACTTCAGCAAGTTCATCAACTATTGCATGCCCAATTCCGCTTCCATCTTATCTATTTATTGCAAGATATTCATCTAAAGAAGAAAGGTACATGAGGTGCTGCTCATGCTTGAAGATTGAATCAAGATTCAAATGGACAAATAAGTGAGCTGCTTGAAGGTGTCAGTAGAAAAATCCAATTTTTCACTTTGTATTTTTCCAAACTTTTCCAATTTTCAAATTGATTTCCAAAATCAATTTTGATTTCAAAAATTGAAATTATTATTAACTTTACAAAATTAATTTTCTAATAAAATTAATAATAAATAATTAATTAAACAATCTAATTAATTTAATATCAAATATTAAATTAATTTTACACAAATTCCACCCTTATGAATTCAATATTTAAATCATGTTTAAATATTAATTAATTCTTCAATTCTATTTAATTCCAAAATTAAATACATATTTATATCTAATATAATTACTAATTCCTTTAATTATAATTTGAACGTTTCAAATTAACTTATCACGTTATTCTAAGGCTAATCCATTTACGAGCTAGTAAGGGGACCTCGTGAACCTACAGATCATGGGCTCCAAAGATCCGAGATTAATTGGTTAAACTCTTTACACCGAATTAATCCTCATACATTAACTAATGGGTCACTCCACCAAAGCCCGTGGTTGCACTCTCCTTACTGTAGATATATTATATCCACATGATTTAACCATAATTAGTAAGTCGACTCTTCACAGGTTGTTTGTAATAACGATTGGTCTAATGTTTATTTTACCCCCGAGATTACATCTTGTTTCTTAAGTTTCCACTGATCCTCTAATGAACAATTGGTTTGTGATCCAGTCACTAAACTAGATCTCTCTCAGCCCAATGAGAGGGTGGGACCCCATGTTCAAGACCTAGATTCAGTAGTTAAGAGAACAACCTTTCTCCTATCCCTAAATTGGGTGGGCGTGAATTCTGTCTTGCACCCTATGTCCCCAACTATCTACCCGGTCTTACCCCTGAAATGGGAGGCTTATTGAGTCGGCCTTGTTGAGTTAACACTCACCTATGCAAATCTAAGAATAATCCCGTATAAACAGGACTTCATAGTTAGCTCATGATTAAGATCGAGTTACCTAGGTCATCTAAATAAAATAGTCAGTCTTATATAGTAAACAATGTTATAAAGTAAAAGTGACTTATTTATTGGTCCGATCTTATGCAAACTCATTGTATAGGACACCCTTACTCTTTATGTCAGTACATGAATGAATCTGGATAACTTCATTTGTAGTATCTTTACAATAACTCGTAACAACTACAAAGTAGGCCGCATCCAATAGTGTTACCAGAATAAGGTACCCAACCTTAATCATGTACTATAGACCGTTTTGGCTATTTACTTGAACTTGATCCATCTCTATATCTACATAAGTTCAAGTATTCATATAATAGCCATGGATCTTAGTTTATTGGATTTAGACTTTTACGTATGCAATTTATAGAATCAATAATAAGTTTATTGACTATAGAATATGTTTATCTTTTATAAACTGCGAGTTTTAGGACATACAACCTAACAATACTCCCATTTGGACTAAAACTTCAGTGGATCACTATATATAAATATATATAATGATGAGTTACACTGAGAGAACAAAGAGTATGAATATAATAAACTAGGGCATTAGATACCCATAAATTCTCCCACTTGCCCTAGTGATAAATATCTCGTAGACGTCCTACTAGGTGACCCTCGCACATTTTAGCCGAGAGAGCCTTTGTAAATGGATCAGCTAAGTTGTCTTGTGAGGCTATATGCGTGATAATCACGTCTCCTCTGTATACAATCTCCTTGATGAGATGGTACTTTCGCTCGATGTACTTTCCTCTTTTATGGCTTCAAGGTTCCTTCGAATTTGCAACTGCTCCATTGTTGTCACAATAGAGGGTGACAGGCAGATGCATATTAAAAACTACTTCCAGGTCAGTTAGGAACTTTCTGAGCCATACTGCTTCTTTTGGTGCTCCACTTGCAGATGCATACTCGGCTTCCATTGTGGAGTTAACAATATAACTCTACTTAATATTTCTCCACACAACTGCTCCTCCATTCAGAATGAATACCGACCCCAAAGTTGATTTCCTATAATCAATATCGGTTTAGAAGTCAGAATCAGTGTATCTAGTAAGGATCATATCCTCAGCACTATACACGAGCATATAATCTCTCGTTCTCCGAAGATACTTGAGAATATTCTTGACGGTAGTCCAATGATCATATCCAGAATTGGACTGAAATCTACTGACTATTCCAACGGCATAGCATATATCGGGATGAGTACACAACATTGCATACATTAAACTCCATACTGCTAATGCATATGGTGTTGGGATTGGCGTCTTAATTCTCCCAGAGTTTCGTAGTTTGTAAACTGTACATAAATTATTTTGCGTTTACTCACATCCAATAAACAAAGCTTCATGGTTATTGTATGTAAACTTAAGCATGTACATGAGATATACAAGTGGATCATACCTTAAGTGATAATCTAAAAAGGTCTATAGTATAAGGATTAAGGAGGGATACCTGATCCTTGTGATACTACGGATACGACCCGCTTTGTAGAGGTTTACAAGTGTTGTGAACTACTACAAATGGTTGATCTTGACCATTCATGTGGACATATGGGAGCGGGGGTGTCCTATACAAAGAGTTTGTATAAGACCGGACCACGAGATGATTCATCTCTTTATATAACGTCGTTGATACTTGAGATTTATATCTTACCTAAACGACCATAAGTGACGTGACCTTAATCCTAAGTGTTTTTGGAACTTCTACCTTTGAGGGTGGTCCTTTGATTAGTATAGGTGAAAGTGACCAGATTGCCAACTCAACATGCCTACCTTTTTGGGGATTTATCTGATTTGGGAGCTGGAAACTCAGTTACACAAGATGGAATTCACTCATTCCCTAAAACAAGGGTAAGTAGAAAGATTGTTCCCTTAAGGACTGATTTCGGGTCTTGAACATAGTGGCCACAACTTCTCTTTGGAAAAGAGGACTTAGTCATAGTAGGACTATGACTTATGTTCATTAGAAGAATCAGTGATACTTAAGGAGTTAGATGTAACTACAAAGGCATAACGGTAAATTGGCCCATCTGTACTTATGAGCGATCTATGAAGGGTTATCGCACTGTTGATTGGTTGATATGGACACAAAATATATCTGTAGTAAGGAGAGTGCTGTAGGAACTAAAAACTAGAATTCCATGAGCGGGTTTAGATCGCTCCGATTTTCATAGTGACCAGAATATAAATGATATACATTCTAAATAACAGTTATGCATAATAAAATTCAACAACAACATGCTCAATATACAATAAAGCATAGAGGTAGGTTTCATTACCAGAGGAAGACGATCTTCGAATGTATGAACCCATGGCAGCGGAAGAACTCCACCGATCTACCAGCACCCCAGTAAATCTTTCATCTGATACTACACGATCCAGACGTACACGATCAAGAAGTTGGGGACAACACCATCAATAGGAAGACCCGAGTATCCTCAGCGTAAAAAACCCAGAGAGTGGGCTCTGGTGAGTTTGGTAGAAGACGGAGGAAAAGAAATCGTCGCGTGCATGAAAAAAACTTTGCTATCGTATAGCGGGGATGCTTATCGTATAGTAAAACTACACGATTGTTTAGGAAAAACTGGTCGATCGTTTAGGAAATTGATGTACGATCGTTTAAGGAACGCGTGAGATAGATGATCGTTTAGACGACTGAGAATCTATCGCATAGGCTCTTGACGATTAGTCTTTCTCGTTTTCTTTTTGGGCGTGGGGTTTCTTTTGCACGACTGAATTCTTCACAAATTGAAAACGATTTTCACCTAAACATGAAAATTGGTTAATTAAAAATAATTAATCAATTAATTTATAGGTCTTTTCCAGGCGCCTGACCAACTGTTAAATTATATCAATTATACTATAGTCAGCTATGTTTAAGTTGTTATATTAATATATCTATTTATATCTAATTTCCTCCAAAATAATGTATCTCATACATTTAGGCCAATTATATCATATATAATTAGTCATTCCAATTATATCATATATAATTATACTTCCTCTTGTCAATTGTTGAATTATCACTCAATCTCACTCATACCGTGACCAATGCCTATTGTGAGAATGAATGGACCACTCTTAATAGCACGTAGAATTCACACGAATCCCATTAACTGTCAGTGATTCCTACTAAAGATAAATAGTTGAACTCTTCTTACCACAAATATATTTTTGTGTCCATTGGATATAACCAATCATAAGTTATTGAAGGCCGCAGGTGCTGTTAAGTACATGCTAGTACAATTTCCCTCTCTGTTTCCTCCCCTAATTACACTATCTTATCATATACCATAGTCCATCTATGTGCACACTCTTGGCAAGAGAAGTTGTGTTGCGCATATCGTTTAAGCCAGGATCAGCCTTATAGAGCCATCTATCCATTTACCCTGCGTCGGGAAGGAGTGGATTCCTTCTTGTGTAGTTGAGTTCCCAGCTCCTAAAATCAGACCTATCCCCCAAATGTAGGTTAATCGGCGACTTGGCCATCGCATCCATAGATCAAAGGACCGCCTCAATGGTAGGAGTTCCCAACCCACTCAGGATTGAGTCATGTACCTATGTCATCCTGGCAGTGAATAAGGAAGTCTCTGTCAATGACAGTTTATATATACGAGACATTAACACTTCGTGGTCAGGTCTTATACAAACTCTTTGTATAGGACGCCCCCGCTCGAATCCCCACAGAATGATTGGAGGATCAGAACATTCTGTGGCAAGTCACCAACACTTGTGACATTCTACAAAAGCGGACCGACCTCTGTAGCGTTCCAGATTAAGGTTTCCTTCCTATATCCATATACACATACAGAACCTTTGGTATTCACTCAAAAAATGACTCCACTGTTGATACTTTTACTATGCCTTGAGTCTCACAACAGAATACCAGAGTAGATTTTGATATTTAGTAGTGTTTGGTGGACCTAACAGCAACATAAAAAAATAAATGACAAACAACAGATGTGAAGTAAAATATCATATATTTAATCACTCATCTACAGTAGTTCGATCACTGTGTTACAACTATAGCACAAAGACTTTTGTGTGGTCAACCTCTAACAATTTCCTACTTGTCCTCATATAGCGAGTAGGCATAAAAAAAATGAGTACAAATACAAAAATAGGTTATATTAATAAGCTAGTACAAGAAAATCATCCCCTTGCCCGCCTGCTGCGGGCTCCGATAGACCCATGCTCCGTAGGTGACCTCAACACTGTAGCTGTGAGAGCCTTAATAAACGGTCAGCGACTTGTAGTTCAAAGCGATTGTTACAATCACGTTCCCCTCGATGCACTATCTCATGATCAAATGATAATTTCGCTTATGTGTTTACCGCGCCGGTGACTCTTGCTCTCGGCTTGGAGTTCGCCACTGCCCCACTATTATCACAATAGATGGGTAATAGGTCTAGACATATCTAGACAAACTTCCAGGTATGTTAAGAACTTCTTGAGCCAGACGGCTCCTTAGCAGCTTCGCAAGCCGCTACGTATCTCGCCTCCATAGTGGAGTCGATATGTATGCACAACCTGCTTAGTGCTTCACCACACTACAATCTCCTTCGTTAAGAGTGAAAACTGACCCTGATGTGGACTTGCGAGAGTTTCTTATCAGTCTGACAGCAGGAATCTGGTCCTGTAAGATTAATCCCTAGACCATACACGAGCATGTAATCCTTGCTTCTCTGAAGATACTTGAGGATGTTCTTCACTGCGGTCCAGTGGGAACTGGCTAGGTTAGACTGATACCTATTGACTATGCCCACAACATAGCAGATGTCTAAATGAGTACAGAGCATCGCGTATATCAAACTGCCGACGATAGATGCATATGGGACCCGTCTCATTTCCTCAACCTCTGAGGCGTCTTATGACACATTTCCTTAGACAAAGCGACTCCATGCCTGAACGGCAGTAGGCCCCTCTTGGAGTCCTGCATCGAGTACTTGAGCAACATCTTGTTAATGTACGATGCCTGAGACAGTGTTAGAACTTTGTTCTTACGATCCCAAAAAATCTGGATCCCTAGAACAAAATGTGCCTATCCCAAATATTTCATTTGGAATTGGGTCACTAGCCAGTTCTTAACTGCAGCCAGTAGACCTACATCATTCCCAATGAGTAGGATATCGTCTACATACTACTGAAGCGTCGATTATCTTTTTGTACACACAAGGTTCATCAACATTTTGGTCAAAGACGTACGACTTGATCGTAGCATCAAATTGTATGTTCCAAGATCGAGATGCCTGTTTCAGTCCATAAATGGACCAATTTAGTTTACAAACATTTTTCTCTTGTCCTTGGGCTATGAATCCCTTGGGCTGCACCATATAAATGGTCTCCTTAAGATTGCCATTCAGAAAGGCCATCTTAACGTCCATTTGCTAGATCTTATAATTATAATAAGCTGCAATGGACAGGAGGATGTGGATCGATTTTAACATGGCAATAGGTGAGAAAGTCTCCTCATAGTCGACTCCTTCTACCTGGGTATAACCCTTTGCCACAAGTCAAGCATTGAAGGTCTGTACTTTCCCATCAGCACCCCGTTTACGCTTGTAGATCCATTTACAACCTATAGGGCGAGCCCCATTAGGCTGATCTACAAGATCCCATACTGAGTTGAAGTACATTGACTCCATCTCGAGATCCATGGCCTTGACTCATTCATCCTGGTCAACGTCTTCCATTGCCTTCTTATAAGACAATGAATCCTCAACATCGCCATCTGCTACCATAGCAAGGATTTTTGTGAAACCCAGATAGCGAACGGGTGGGATCTCAACCCTCCCACTGTGTCGAGGTTCCCTAAACTCTTGAGGTGGATCTGACCTACTGGATGAACTCCCATCAATAACTCTTGTTGATGTAGCAGGCTCTTCAACAACTCTTGTTGAAGTTTCAGTATTTTCATTGGAAAGCTCACGTAACATGACTTTGTTTCGTGGACTGTGCTTCCTTACATGATATTCATCTAGGAAAGTAGCGTTTGTTGAAACAAACACCCTATTTTCCATTGTATCATAAAAACAACCCCCTCGTGTACCTTTGAGGTAGCCTACAAAGAGGCATAATCTCGACCGTGGCTCCAACTTCTTGGGATTAGCCTCAAGCATATATGCAAGGCAACCCCAAATGCGAAAATGACATAAACTGGCTTTATGCCCATTCCACAACTCCAAAGGTGTTCTCGCAACACTCTTGGAGGGAACACAGTTGAGTATATACACCGCAGTCTCCACTGTGAAACCCCAAAATGAGTCCGCTAAAGAAGCGTAACTTATCATCGAACGAACCATGTCTAACAAGGTTCTATTTCTCTTTTCCGCTACACCATTTTGCTGAGGTATACCCGACGATGAGAGTTAGGAAACGATTCCATATTCTATCAAATAGTCCTAGAATGTGGAGTCCAAAAACTCTCTACCTCGATCTAATCGAAGTGTTTTAATCCGTCTATCCAATGCGTTTTCAACTTCAGCCTTGAACTCTTTGAACTTTTTAAAGGATTCAGTCTTTCGTTGCAAAAGATAAACATACCCGTACCTGGAGTAATCATCAGTAAAACTGATAAAATACTCATAGCCACCTCGGGCTCGCACATTCATAGAACCACAAAGGTCAGAATGTACTAACTGAGGCTCTTTGGCTCTAAAACCTTTTCTAGTAAAAGGTCGTTTAATCATCTTACCTTCAAGGCAAGATTCGCACACAGGTAAAGAATTTTCTTCTAACTCACTTAGAAGTCTATTCTTCATCAATCTCTCAATCCTATTGATATTGATGTGCCCTAACCGTAGATACCAAAGTTGGGCATTTTCTTTTGGAGAAATTTGTTGATGTTTTAATTGAGTTACGGCAGTTCTGAATATTTCAGTATTATGAAGGGAATTAATAGTTAATGGCCTTAGCACATATAAATTTGATTCTAGATTAGTTGTGAAAATAAAGACACCATCTTTATGAATAAACGCTTTACTCAATTCGAAAGAAATAGTGTATTTACATTACAATAAACAATTTACAGAAATAAGGTTCCTTTTTAATTCAGGAACAATATATACATCTTTTAAATTTAAAAACCTATTCTGTAAAGTCAACTGATCCCTCCCATTGCCACAGCTGAGACGACGTGCCTGGTGTCTACTCACATCGTCATCTCACTAGCCTTCAGCTGTCACCAGTATCTAATCCCCTGAAAAGAAGAACAAACATGGTTAGTGGCACCTGAATCAATTATCTAGGCAGAATCATCATTCTCCACTAAGCAAGTTTCGAGTACAAGTAAATCATATTTACTTTTATCTGCCTTGGCTGCTTTCTTCTCCTTTAGATACCGAGGACAGTTCCTCTTCCAATGTCCATCTTCATTGCCATGGAAACACTTTCCTTTAGCAACTGGTGGACGCCTCCTTGAGGCGACAGGCGGTGGGTTAGCAGGTGCCTTCCCTTTTCTCTTACCACCGTTCTTCTTCTTCCCTTTTGCAGAGTTAGAAGAGGAAGGTGCAGACTTTGTTCCTGAGGTCGAATCTCTATGGAACTTTCTGGAGGATGAAGTAACATTTGCCTCATCCTTCCGCCTCTCCTTACTTTTCAGTAAAGATTGGGATGTCTGCAACTCGTTAAGGAGAGTTGTAAGGTTATATTTCACTTTGTTAAGATTCACATTGCTAACAAAGTGCAGGAAGCTCTCCGGCAAAGAATGCAGGATTATGCTAACCTGGCTGTCCTCATCGATGGTAGACCCATTCAACTTCGCCACATTGAAATGGGCCATCATGTTTAGCCCATGTTCACGAACAGAAATGCCTTCTTGCATTTTAAAGTTGAATATATATTTTAGAGCCTTATGCATAAGCTGTTCAGACGGTTGTCCAAACATTCCCCGCAGGGACTCCATGATCTCATGAGCTGAGACCATAGACTCATGCTTCTTGGTCAAGACGTCAAAAAAACTTGCTAAGATATAGGCTCGGGCCTTCTCATTTGCACTTGTCCATCTCTCATATGCCTTCCAAACATTTCGAGCGACATTTGGAGCTGAAATAGAAGGACAAGCCTCCGTGAGAGTGAACATGAGATCCTCGATGATTAAGATCGTCACGATCATATGTTTCCATGTTGAAAAATTTTCGTCAGTCAATTTTTCGACTCTTAACAACGATAATGTGGTTATTGCCATTTGGAAAAATTTCTGAAAATACGAACAAATCTTGATTAGTTTTGCTAAACCATTTTTAAACCAATTTGTTTTGCAAAACAGTTTCAAGTACCCTAAGCTATAGACTTCTATTTTGCAATGATGCGCCAGTGAGTTAGGACAAACGCCACCGGTGGGGTGATCAATTGCCCCTTCATTGGGATGAGACATTCTCAACCATTAAGTAGAACCAAATCTTGGAACTGAACCTAACAGCCACCATTTTTCGGTCCATAATGGTTAACATTTTATCTAGGGATTCATTAACCTAGACAATCCAGTTACTGATTTTAGTCTAAGTGGTCTTTTTTTTTTTAAAGTCCGCTCATAAACAATGCTTGTTTATGAAATATAAACAAGTTCAAGTAGTCACATTTAAACACTTTAATAGACTGTCCTTAACTTGCATGCATGCATTAAATCTATCTAATTCACCTTTCCAGGTAAGTTCCCAAGTAAGGGTGTTACGTTTCCGTCAACTTAAATACCCTAGCCTAGACAGAACCCGCCTTAGACAAAAGGTCCTTTATAGATAGATTTGCTATATTTTAACCTTTTATTAGCCAATTTAAATTGATTAAAAGATTAAAGTCTTAGGGTTGCTAATCATATTAGAACCGTGATCTTAAGTCTATGTGATCCAAGTTTTAAACATTTTAAAACATGAATTAAACCTAAGTGAGCATGCATGTCTATCTTATTTCTTTTAGTTCTAATTTCTCTTTAATTTTCAAAAAGAAACAACTAAAAAATTTGCACACAACTAGGCGTTTATGACATTTATAAAATAACCTATGTGTCATGCCTCATGCAATGTCCGATCATTACTATATAACTTTTATATAACTCGTAATAACCAAGGAAATATGCTATCATTCATCATTATACTACAACAATTATAATATAAAGATGATGCATGTCTATGCTTTTTATGCATGCATAAATATAACTCTTATATTTGATGCATGAGCATGCTCTTACATAATGGAATGATGCTTCTCTAAATTATAACAATTACAATAAAGAGATGATGCATGATCGATGCATAACCTAAAGTGGGATTTACTATATGTGTATACATTATGACATATAAGACATACATCACATGTATTAAACAAATAGATTAATGGACCGGGATGAGCCTTTAAACCGAAATGAACCGGAATGAAAATTCCTATCTATTACATTTATCATCGAGCAAACCGGTTCACAGGCGAACCGGGTCTTGAACCGCCAGGAGGTCTCCATCGTGTAGCAATCTTTATTAGGTAGACGATCGTTCAACGCACACTAGATGATATGAACTTTAGCAAACGATCGCGTAGACGACGATGAGGCTGCGAAGCCTGATTGTCCATGCGGTCGTATAGCGCAATGATAGGTAAACAATTTACCTTGAGTTACTAAGCGATCGTTTAGTCAGTTACTAAGTGATGAAGCTTGCTGACCTAAACAATCGTCTAGCGCGCTTAAATGATACATGAGCGCCTGATCATTTAACTTAGAATGCAACTTGGTAAACGATTTACCTTGCGATGCTAAGTGATCGTTTAGTCAGTTACTAAGCGATGAAGCTTGCTAACCTAAACGATCGTCTAGCTTGCGCGCGCTTTAAACGATGCTTAGCGATTGCATGCCCAATCGTCTTCCCGATACAAACAATACTTGATCGTATACGCCATCATTCAACTGATGCATTCAACCACGATCCCTTACGCCTTCATCTTCACGATGTGATGGACAATGATCGTGTATAACCTCTTCTGCATGATGCGATCAACCCTTGATCGTCTCCTTCCTCGAAGAGCCGCAACCTTTGCCCAGAACTTCAACGAACGACTCAAGACTCAAACACTTTAAATACAGACTCGATGACGATCATATATGCCTAAAAAAACACAGGGGCCTTTACATACAACCGCAAATGTAGAATGAATTTAAACAAACCGAGGCAATACATCCCGAAAACATCCATTAATCCCGTATATCCATAATAGTACTAACATTTAAAACAGTGTAGAAATGCACCCACCTTGAATGTAAACGTTATTTCGTTGCAACACATGAAATTAGAGTATAAAAAACCTGGCTCTTATACCAATTGTAGGAACTAAAAACTAGAATTCCACGAGCGGGTTTAAATCACTCCGAATTTCATTGTGATCGAAATATAAATGATATACATTCTAAATAATAGTTATGCATAATAAAATTCAACAACAACATGCTCAGTATACAATAAAGCATAGAGGAGGGTTTCATTACCAGAGGAAGACGATCTTCAAATGTATGAACCCTCGGCAAAGGAAGAATTCCACTGATCTACCAGCACCCCGGAAAATCTTTCATCTGATACTGCACGATTCAGACGTACACGATCAAGAATTCGGGGACAACACCACCAATAGGGAGACCCGGGTATCCTCGGCGTTAAAAACCCAAAGAGTAGGCTTAGGTGAGTTTGGTAGAAGACGGAGGAAAAGAAATCGTGTAGACGACAAGCGTGCACGAGAAGAACTTTACTATTGTATAGCGGGGACGCTTATCGTATAGTAAAACTACACGATCGTTTAGGCAAAACTGGACGATAGTTTAGGAAACTGATGTACGATCGTTTAAGGAATGCGTGAGNCGTATAGTAAAACTACACGATCGTTTTGGAAAAACTAGACAATCCTTTAGGAAACTGATGTACGATCGTTTAAGGAATGCGTGAGATAGACGATCGTTTAGACGACTGAGAATCTATCGTATAGGCTCTCGACGATTAGTCTTTCTCATTTTTTTGGGTGCGGGGATTCTTTTGCACGACTAAATTATTCACAAATTGAGAACGATTTTCAACTTGTATCCCGCCGGTTACCCTAACCTTCGGTGCCAACGTTCCCATTTCCTAAACATGAAAATTGATTAATTAAAAATAATTAATCAATTTATTTATTTAATAAATATAATCATATTATATCTATATCCTATAATTTGATATCATATATCTACTATAGTATTTTTCCTATATTTGATATAAATCATATTTATATCTAATTTCCTCCAAAATAATGTATCTCATACAATTAGTCAATTATATCATATATAATTAGCCATTCCAATTATATCATATATACTTCTTCATGTCAATTTAAACATTTAAAATTAACCCAAACATTGGTTATTGACTTTATCCAAGCTACCCAAGTGATGTAATGGACTTGTGGCTCGAAGCTCCAATGGTACGTGAATAGCTGACTAAACTCTTTAGCCACGAGATTCACCATCCGTTAACTGTCAGTACGGTGACCATTCACAGATGCTCATAAGTACAGCTGAGCCAATTTACCGTTTTGCCCCTGTAGTTACATCTATCTCCTTGAGTACCATTGATTCCTCTAATGAACAATACAGCATAGTCCAACTATGTGTGAACACCTCTCGGGCCAAGAGAAGGTGTGTGGCACCATATCGTTCAAGCCCTGAAATCAGCCCTTAAGGGAGTCATCTATCCACTTACCCCTGCGTTGGGAAATGAGTGAATTCCTTCTTGTGTAGCTGAGTTCCCAGCTCCTAAATCAGACGTATCCCCAAAATGGTAGGTTTGAATCAGCGATTTGGCCACTCATACCCATACAAATCAAAGGACCGCCCTCAATGGCAGGAGCTCCCAACTCACTCAGGATTGAGGTCATGTTACTTGTCATGAATGGTGTTATATAACGAGACATTAACACTTCGTGATCAGGTCTTATACAAACTCTTTGTATAGGACTCCCACGCTCGCATGTCCCCAACACGAATGATTAGGATCAGATCATCTGTGGCAAGTCACAACACTTGTGACCATTCGACAAAGCGGGTCGCGTCTGTAGCGTTACCAGGATAAGGTTTCCCTCCTATATCCATATACTACAGATCATTTTGGTTTTCACTCAAGACATGATCCACTTCTATGTCATCACATACATGCTTGAGTCACATACAGATAACCAGGGATTTGATGTTTATTGGTTTGTGCTAAAGCAACTAAAACAAGTAAATGAGCAAAACAACAAGATGTGTAGTAAATATCATATATTAACAATCAGGTGTTCGTATGTACTGTTTATAAACTACAAGACACGAGATTTTAGGGTATCAAGCCCAACAAGTGCAATTGTCGGTCTTTAGTGGAGTGCCCGACAGTTAACGGATGGTGTATCTCACGATTAAAGAGTTTAGTAAGCTATTCATGTACACTTCAAGCTTAAAGCTATATGACTATAAGGTCCCCTTAGTAGCTCAATGGATTCAAGTTGAGAATCAGTTTTTAGTGGTGATTTGAAATGTTCAAATTGACAAGAGGAAATTCGATTATATGTGATATAATCGGTGTGATGTATGAGATACATTAAATGGAGGATTAATGTAAATATGATTTACATTAAGTACCATGAAATAGAAAAAGAACTATGGTTTCGAAATAACAACTCTTCTAAAATTAGGAAAACATTTTTCCTTTTATCTCACAGTTACCATAAAACCATCAATAACCTCCCAGTCAATTGGTTATTAGAGAAAAAAAGATAATTATCCAATAATTAATATTATTATAAATACATATGATAACAAACTTACCATATAAATGATAATTGATAGAGAGACTAAACGATCATGGAGTGTTACTATACGATAGTTCACTCAGATGGTTGTAGCTAAACGATCGCAGGGCATTGTCTATACAATAGGCTACCTTCTTCTACACGATTGAACATTTGTCTATACTATAGACACTTTTCATCTCCCACTTGCTCAATCGTTTACATAATTGTTGTTCCTCTAGTCTCGTCCTCTAACCAAGTTCATATAAAGCCCACACTTCTAGATTCTCACATCGAGAATACTAAGGTAACCATTGTGGTGGTATCCTTATTCAACTCGATTGAGTTCGAGGTTTTGGAGGTCGTTCGTTGTGTGTTCACGTTGCTCGTGTGGTGTTCGTTATTGATCGTGTTGTGTTGTGGTCGTTGTGTTCGAGTGTTCGTGTATTGCTGTCTTGGACGCTTGGAGTTCATGATTGAGGGAGTTTGAAGAATGAGTATTCAAAGGTATTTATACTTTATCCCTTGATATCATTTTAAAACATGCTTAATTCCGTATTGTATATGACCTGTAAGTTGCCGTTTCTTGACTGTAATTGTAGTGTTCAATTTCGAATGCAATTCGGAACTATCATTTCACTGCTTATGAAAATCTTCATGTCTGATTTCCTTCATCAATCAGAGTCAGGTTGTTATGATGTTCCAAATTTCATTTCGGTTTTGAACTTCTTTTACAGTCGTGATGGGTTTTCTGCATTGCATTTAATTGTTAAATGCGTTTGTGGATGTTGTTGATGAATGTTTACGGGTTAATTGCCTATATTTAAAGCTTTCTTTTTATTACAAAGTGTTAATTTGTAAGGGCCCTAGTGTTTTTGGGCATAATTAACAAGCAACCGAATCTGTAATTTAAAGTGTTTGAATTTGTTGAGTCGTTCGTGATGAAGTTTCGAAGTATGGAGATGCGATTCTCAACGAGGAAGAAAGCCATGAGTTTGAGTTGTTCCGAATCCTATGTTACAACTCTTCGTGGGGATAGCCGACGTTAAACGACTAGCAAGGCCGCCTAAAACAAACCAGTAGGTGCAACATAGGAATCTCACGATCAAAACTAACGAAAGAGACCGCAGAATATGTTGACACAAATCCTCCACCCACTTACTATGAACTACCTCCCCTCTTTATCTTGTTATAGACTCATACAAACACTTTTCATATGGAGGTCACTCCCAGGGTGACACGAAGCGCCATTTGAATCTCACGTGTGAACTATGTGGAGATGTGGCAATTGAAATCTATTTATCATATATTTGATATATGTTCAAACGACTTCCCCTTGTTCATCGGAATTCAGATTTACGCAAATACTTTCCGTATAGAGGTCACTCCCAGCGTGACACGAAGTACCGCTTAAATCTCGATTGTGAATTCTTAGGGACGTGAGAGCTAAAAATAATGTATCGTATATGTTATTAATCTCTCATCGAAGTATTCTAATAACTTTATCATATAAGTTATTAAACTCCCACTGAAGTATTCTGCTATTTGGGTAAATTTATACTTAAGGTCCTTTCGGCTAAATAAACTACCATAAGTCTATGTGGTTTATCCAAGTATAACGATTATAAATAGATTTTAAACCTACGATATCTAGGTGATAAACTGTTTTATTACCTCACAACACTCATATACGCTTATAAAATCGGTTAACAACATTCAATTATTCAGCCATAATCCCCAGGTAGGAGGTGTTCTATCGACCGTCAACTTAAGTACCCCCAGCCTTAGACAGTATTATCTACCGGTTGAGTTTGTAACCAGGTTTTACAAGATGTTGACCTATTTTAACTTATTAAAACGATCGATTAACTTATGTGGGCATGTAGCTTATCTTCGTTATGGATTTTAATGTCTAACTCAATTTTATAACAACTTATAAAAATTAGACATGCTCTTACATCCATTACATGCATCAAAGACATTCAAATTTAATATAACAGTTATATTAAATAACATAAACCTTAAACATGCATTCAATACATTATAATAAATTATAACATATACATAATTCATGTAACATGCTTCCTATGGTGGGATTTTAAATCTACATGGCATGTTGTATACACATACAAGATTTATTTAATTATAAAATACATCACATGCATAAATAATTAAACACATACTGATATGGTTTTAGTTTTGGCATAAACAAGCAAACAAAGACCTAAAAAATACAAAACAACAAGAAACAGCTCCAAACCGCTTTTGAACCGCTCAAACCGGACCCAAACAACTTGAACCGTATGTGAACCACCTGAACTGAACCAATCAAAATCCTTTTGAAGGTGAATCGGGTCAAGTTTGAAGAAAACCGATCAAACCAGTTAATCTTCGATGGTTCTTNTGAAGGTGAATCGGGTCAAGTTTGAAGAAAACCGATCAAACCAGTTAATCTTCGATGGTTCTTGCTCAGTCAACGGGTCAAACTCGTCAAAACTGCTTCAAAAATCTCGCTCAAACTCGATCTCTCACTCCTAGCTCGAAATCTCGCTCGAACTCGATTCAGAATCTCGCTCGAACTTGATCTCTTGCTCGAAATTCCATTAGAATCTTGCTCAAACTTGATTCAAAATTTCGCTTAAACTCGAAATCTCACTCGAAAATTCCATCAGAATCTCGCTTCTTATACATGGAATCTCGTTGGAATTGTGAAAATCTTACTCTCGCTCAAGAGTAATCTTGCTAGCTTTGACAAAGAATCTCGATGGAATTGAAGAAATCTCACTGTCGCTTGAACTTTGAAAGGAAACCTCGCTCTCGCTCAAGGGCAATCTCGCTAGTTTTGATCAACGAGATTTGAGCAAATGCTGAAGAACTGGTTCTTGCTACTCGACCTTTTTCACTTCTTTCTTTAATTACAACTTAATTTCAACTCTAATAATTTCAAATAAATTACAGACTCTCGAGCACACATATAAGCTCATCAAACAAGGGTCAATTACAGATTTAATCAAGGAATCAAAGATAAATTAACTGCCAAAACTCAAAAAACTATATCAGTGCACCAATTTCATAAATCTCATGGAAAACCACCCATCACACCAACATTAAACTGAATTGAATGCTTAAATGATGCTCTGATACCAATTAAAGAAGTATATCAACATGCAACATAAGCAACAAGGATCAATAAACATTCTAATTCATTAATTTTGGCTGTAAATAAATCATGCTCAAACAATAATAAGAGGGTTTCAAGTCATACCTTTGCAGAACCTCTTTAATCTCGAATTCAACTGCAAGTCTTCTCCAAATCTTCTTGTGAACCACCTCAAGATTTTCTATACTATTCTCTTGGAGCCTTAGATTGAGTTGTGAGACTCAAAATAAACTTTAATGAAGGAAATTTGGAGAAGAAGCTTACTGATGTAACTTGAAGAAGAGAGAGAACAATGTATGATAATTTCACGTAGAAAATTTCAAAACAAATTAAGGTAAAAACTATGAACAATGATAGAAGAATTTCACTATATAAAATATGAGTTGCAAACTTTCTTTAGCGAGTTGTCTTATAAAAAAAAAACTCTTTCTATAAGATTTTGGGATGGTTCAATAATAGATCCCCGCCTATTTATATCCAAAAAACTTGCCCATCAAGCATATTCAGTTACTCCAAGTTGTATTCGATAGATGTGAATGATCCAATGACTTTAATTTATCATTGATCGATATGAAATATTGAAGGGCCACAAATCATGCTTGGATAAAATATAAGATCCAATGACCCATATAATCTTCAAGAAACTTCATGAAAAATAAGAAATTTTAATGTAATTATCTAATAGTTGTCACGGGTCAAATATTTTTCTTTCCTTTTCTTTTTTTAAAAATAATTTTCTCTAGTATTAATCTTTCGAGAATTACAATGACAAAAAAAAAGAAGGCCACCGTTTCCATATGCCCAATAAAAAAGGGGGTTTTTCTTTAAATGATCCAAACGAAAAGTTTATAATTGGAAGATTAAAAGACATGTGGACATGACTAACATAATTCAACTAGCATAAAATGAAAATTATCGATCAAAAGATTAAAGGTTTGAAAATCTCCCTCTCTATATATTGAATTTAAGAAAAGAAAATACTATATTTTGAAATTGTCAATTAAAATTTTAAGATAATAATTGTATAAATTTAAACTTCAAACTTTCATGCACAAATCAATTAAGACATTTTATTAGAATTTAATTTAAATTGACGTGCTCGAAAGTGGTTTTGTAATGATATGGATGATTTTGTAATGACCAATTTAAATTTTTACCTTAAATTTGAGTGATTTTTTTTTTTTTTTTTGAATTTTAACAATATAATAAAAGAAAAATGTAACGTAACAAATACCACGTTGCAAACTGCATGTTGGTTTGAGTCTATTTCAATTGGTTGGCTCGATTTTTTATGGATGAAAATAGAAAAAACAGTTTAAAGTTTTATTTGTGAAAATGACCAATTTTTTTTTTTTTTTAAATAAAAAATAAAAAATAGTAAAATAAATTTTGGGTTTAAATCCTATTTTGATTCTTAAACTTTGAATCTTATTCTATTTTGGTCTCTATGCTTTTAAAAACGAATGTTTTAGTCTCTGAACATTTAAAATGTACTTATTTTGGTCTCTACTATTAACATTTTGTTAACTTTTTTATGAAATTGAGTCTAACATGTGTTGAGCAAAATATAGGTGAAATATAATCACAACAATCAACAAGACAAATTACTAAACAAATAAAAAATCTCGAGCGTAAAATGACTTTTGAGTTCTCATATAGAAAATTCTTTTACCACTTAGAAACTCTAGAATTTTTTAGGATCTTTAAATATCTATATGTTAATAAAATAACAATTTAAATATCAATTTTTGCATCTTTGTTAGGATCAAATTAAAATTATTTAATGTATTAATGTTAAGATTGAAAATTGGGCTAGTTGCATAAATAAAATTCAAGTCCAAAATAATATAATATGTAATACACGGATAAAATAATTGCACATATAGATAAAAAAAATGGTAAAAGACTAAAAAAACTCATGCCTTGCCACCATTTTGTTCCCTTGTTCCCGGTTTTCTCAAATTAAAAGCTATCACTGATAGTAACTATCAGTAATAACCACTGATAGCTGCTATCAGCTGCTATCACTGATAACAGCTATCAATGATGCCACTGATAGTTGTTATCAGCTTCTATCAATTGCTATCGATGATAATTGCTATCAGCGATAGCTTTCAATTTTAGAAAAATTAATACAATCTTAAAATATTAACTTTTAATTTGCCACCAATTGTTATTGGCTATCATTGATTCACTTTCATCAATTGGAATCAACGTTGAAATATTACTACTTAAAGGCTATCAGTGGCTATCAATGATTGATTTATAAATAGTGATCAACTTTGAAAGAAGACCAACAACTTTGATTACCATAGTAGTTATCACTAATAATCTTTTATCATGGCTATTACTGATAGCAGCTATCAGTCGTTATCACTGATAGACCTTCATCAATTAGAATCAACCTTGAAATATTAACACTTAAGGGTATCAATGATAGACTTTTATAACTGGTTATCACCTTTGAAATAAACTCGATATATAGATATCACTTAAGTTTTATCACCAATATCACTAACATCACTCATATTGTGGTTATCAACGATAGCTTATTTCACTGATAACATCACTAATAAGATGCTATCAATGATTTCACCGATATCATGCTACCAGTGATAGTTCTTTATCACCGATAACGTACTATCAGTGGTAGCTTCTATCAACGATAACGTGCTATCGAGTAGCTTCTATCATCGATAACATGTTATTAGTATTAGCTTCTATCACTGGTAACATACTATCAATAGTAGTTTTTATCAATCATAGCTATTGAACACCTTTTTGCCCATTTCTTGTCCTTCCCAAACATTTATAAGTCCCTTTTCTTTTTTATGATAGCTTCTACCACTGATAAACGTGCTATTAGTGATAACTTCTAGGCATTCCACTTACATTTTAGTTCGAGATTCAACTTTATTAATTAAATTCACTAAGTTAGCTATCAATGATAGATTTCTATAAGTGGCTATTAACCACGAAAATATAATCAAAGATTAAACTATCAATGATAGAAAATATTAGTGGTTATCACTGATAGACTTTCATTTGCTATTTATATTTATTATTTGTTATAATAATCAAACTTGATGATTGACTTGTTGGTGTTAAGTCACTTATGAATTGAGTACTTTCAAGTTCTGCATACAGAACTCAGTCTCATAATTCTTGTGAAAAAAATGGGGAAGAAGAAAAATTCAAATAAAGGGAGAAAAATTAAAAATAAGAGAAAAAGAAGAAGCAGGAATTGAAAAAAAAAAGAAAATTAAATAGAAAAAAAATGGAAAAAGGGGGGGGGGAAGAAGCAAAAATCGATGAAAAGAAAGAAAATAAAAAGACAAAAAAATGTGTGCAATAAGATAAGACAAGGGAGAGCGAAATTAAAAATTAAAAAAATTAAAGATTGACTAGTCAATTTATCCATATTTACAAATATTTTAAAGATGTAATATATTTTTAGATTTTTTCTTTTATTCTACCATGTATTTAATATCGTTGAAAATTTTAAAACTGAATCCTTACTTAAGGTTAAGAATGGAGCCCTACAATCCATTTTCATTTGTGGGCTTTATGATCTTAGGCCCAAAATTGTATGTTGGGCTGAAACAGCAGTTCGTCAGCGAGTAATGGGTCTGCAAATTTGGAACAGGTAGCTAAGGCGTCATTTGGTCAGTGATTCGTTTTCATTTTTATATTTAAAGAAAAAGAAAAGAATAATAATAAAAATATGTTTGGTATACTTATTTTCAAAAAACTGTTTTATAAATCAATTCAAAAAATGACCTATTTTAGAAACCAATAAGATCTTGTTTCATTGTTTTTAAATTTTGTTTTCTAATTTTAGAAAATATGGATACAAACTTAAAATTAAAAACGGTCAAACAAAAATCCGCACCTCATCATTAGTTATTTTAGTCTTAAAATTAGATTTTACTATTAATATTTTCAAATTCACAATCAAACACAAATTTTAAAATTTGAATTTAAATTTAGAAATTTTAAATTAGAACTAAACTTATTTTCAAGTATGTGGTAAATGAGTTGGGTTGGGTCAAATATTCTCTAAAACCAACTAAAACCAATTTGACCTGGATCAATTTTATATGGACAAGACTCGACCTGACCTAAATCGTTTTCTAGACTAAAATTTGTCGATCTAGGTCAGGTGGAAATGAATGAATTTCGATTTTTCCTTCTATAAAAAACCTTAACTAGTCAATTTGTGCATTTGAAACAACTTGAAGAACGTGGTTGTGGCCTTTCACCACCAAGACTTCTTCTTGGTTCTAAAGGGAGAGCGGGAGAGATTAAAAAAAAAAAAAAAGGAAAGAAAACATTCTTCTTCAATTGGAACAATTGGGATCAAACCAATCAAACATGTTTAGTTCGGATTTCTACACCCTTATTTTTAGATATAGCGAAAATAATAAATTTGTTTTCATGTTTACAAATTTATCTATGGTGAAAAAAACACATTTTTGGATCACGAACCAAACGAGAGACCTAAATATACCAATAAGAACAATCACATATTCAACCTAATATTTAGTAGATCACTGCAAATTTATATCACCAAACACATATTGAACATTCTTTTAAATTATAATTCAACTTCTAAATCTTCTACCAAACACACATGGAACATTCGTTTAAATTGAAATTTAATTTCTAAATCTAATACCATTAGCATATTTGAAAACATGAAATACAATTATATTTTTATTGAATTCTTTATTTACAAATTTATGTTTTTAGACTACCTATCAAATAAGCCATTACTTACATTTTCTCTTTTCGAAAACATGTTACACATCATACAAAATTGATTTATTTTTTATGTATATTACACAACTTAAATCACAACACATAAAAAAATGAATAAATAAAAATAATGAAATCACATTTAAATCAAACTCCATACAATTCATGGAAAATTAGTTTATAAAATTAGTAATTTGATCCAACCTTCCTCGATTGTGACATGAAGATGCACCCTTGTTACCCAAAATCAAATGGGTTGTTGTTTTTTTCTAATAAATGGAGATTGTCCTATGTGTCTTCATGCCTCTAAATCTAATATTCATGCTCAGTAGCTATGTAAGAAAAACAAACATATTTGGTCTTTATAATTCCCTAGTATTTATCTTTATTATAGGAGTTATTTTGATATCGCTTCTCTTTTTTGCGGAGTTTATAGGTTTTGAACTATTTGGATATCATGATTTTTTTTTGCTTATTGCTTCCACTATTTGGCATAGACAGAATCTCCTTTTTTTTAGGACGCAACTTTACCACCTTAGATACTATTAAGTAGGCACTACAAATGGTAGACTCTATCGTTAATCATTTTCTAGTAGGGTGGTGTCCATTCTTTCTCCATGTTTTAGTCCTATACTCGACCCTAAGGACACCTGCCATTGGTTAGCCCCTCCATATGGCTTATTCTAGTTGAATTCTCATGTAACATTCTTTAATAGGGATGTGGGTATTTGAACTATTGTACGTGATTCCAACAATGATGTTATGTTTGCATTTTTTTTACTACAACAAAAACTACATTTTTTGGCACTTACTATTTTTACTACTTGACATTTTATTAAAAAAAATTCAAGTACTAGGTGAATTAATGAAAAATGTCAAGAAAATGGTATAAAAAAAATTGAAGTTAAAGTTTTTTTTTTCGGATTTTTTTTATTGTTGCACAGTTCTTGATGTTTTAAAAATATCAAGTTTAAGCAATGTTTTCTTGTCATTTTAAAAATGTCAAGAGTGACTAAGATTTTCTCAATTTTTATTTCCCAAAATTAAACTTAATTCAATTTTCAGTACGTGTACGGGACCACATTTTCGTTATCCTCTCAAAACGATTTCCCATACTTTTGTTTGCCATTTTTCCTAGATTTTCAATCGTTGCACTTTTTCAGATTTTTCCGAAATTTCTTTCTCCCACTCAAACTGGCTGATCAACCACATTTTCGTTATGCCCTAGCTTCCTTCTCAAACGAAGTCGATCGACCACTGCCCTTTCCTCTCAAACGAAACCACCGCTCTTTCCTCCCTCTCAAACAAAGCCACCGATCGATGAACTGACATGTCCTCTCAAACGAAATTGCTGCTCTTTCCTCCCTCTTAAACAAAGTTGCCGCTCTTTCCTCCCTGTTGCCCAATCTTTGATTTTCTGTATTTCAAATATTTGTTTGGTATTTTAGAGTTTGGAGGTTCGTATTTCAGAAACTCAGCCTTCCTTTTTTGTATTTCAGAGGTTCGTTGGGGTTTAAAGGATATTTGTATTTCATCAACAACAAAGTTTGCATCCCTCTGTTATCAGCTTGAGGTTGTCCATCTGCTGTGAGGTGCATTTTATCTTGATTTTTATTTTTGTTTTTTTGCCTAGACAAAAAACAAATGTATGTGAATTGAATAAATTCTCAATGAGAGGTTTTTCTAGATTTGAAATGGGGTCTTGTTTCCTTGAATTTAGAGAGTTTTGTGGACTTTATAGAGGGGATATAGGACCTTTCTAATATCTAAAGCCTTTTGTTTTCTTTACCTTAAATAGATGAATGATAAGATCTATTGGGTTTAATCAACCAGCTCATTCAATACTTTGATTTTGTTCTATTCAAGTTTGGTGAAGAATATGCTAATTTTGGGCTAGCAACTTTCAGGTTCAATATATATATATCTAATCTATGAACTTACTTACGGAGAGACTGAAATGAAGCAAACCATATGGTTATTGACATCATATGGTTGAAAATATAAGTTAGAGTGATGGTAAATTGTCAATTTGTGTTTCAACTAAATGTACAGGCTAATTAATTTGTAAGTATCCCTTTTTTTTTTTTTTTTTTTTGTAGAGCAAACCATTTGTTGATAAAATGTGATATTTAATTTATTATTATCAAAATAGTGTATTTTCTCTAAACTAGAGAATTCAAGGAGGAATTTAAACAGGCCAATTAATTTGTAAGTATCCCCATCTTTTCTGATTTTTATAGAGCAAACCATTTGTTGATAAAATGTGATGTTTAATTTATTACTATCAAAATAGTGTATTTTCTCTAAACTAGAGAATTCGAGGAGGAATTTAAACTTGACATTGGATCGTAATGAATCTTCATTGTATATGTTATCAAAGTATATATTATTAGCTTCTGTCTTTGACAAGATTGTTACTGACATGGACAAAATTTGAGTTAAGGTATGTGATTGACATACATGTTCAATGAAATGGATATAATTTGGTTACTGAGAATACATTACAAACTTGCTATGTACAACTCAATTTTGTTTTGAAGTTTTTCTAATATGACCTTTGTAGTTTTTTCATGTGAATATGGTTCTGTCGAGCTTGATTCGTCAATCATGGGTGCTTAACAAGATGGAAAAAAAGATCAAGTTTCCATTTAATCCAAGGTTTCTACTATCTTTGCTTGATATGTTTAACCATCCTTAGCGGCAAAATTTATATATTGATTCTCACTAAATTCTATATTTGTTGGTCTTTTTTCTTTTATGCCAAACGAATATACTATGAAGTTTTTATGCTATCTTTTAACTTTATAATTCCTTCAACGTGTCTAAATTATTTGATGAATTAGATTTGACGGTTTGTTATACCAGATTATAAAAGTTGATACATTTTACTTGTAATTCTAGTAACAAGCTATATAAGAAGACAAGGGATCTCAACTTCGAAGTGGTTGTTCAGGTTGATCTAATTTTATCAACTCTACCTAGTGAATTGAATTTTTAATTAATTCATGTTAGAGTCAGAAAACACACATAATTAATTTTGGTTTTAAATTAAGCATGATCATAAGCTAATAAGAGAGTTTCATGACATGCCTTTGAAGAACCACTTGAAACTCGAATTCTAGCTGCAAATCTTCTTCGAATCTGCTTGTGAACCACCTCAAGGCTTTCTCTACTATCCTCTTGGTGCCTTAGATTGAGTTGTGAGACTCAAAATAAGCTTGGATTAAGGGAATTTGGAGACGAGGTCACTGTATCACCATGGTGGAAGACCTTCTTCAACCTCAAGTTTTTCAGCAAAAAAATATCAAATGCATGCTTGATTCTCAGCCCAATCTTCTTCATTTATTGCATGACTATCATGCAAACTCTATTGTTGCATGTATTGTAGCTCATGCTTGGAAGATTGACTCAAGTTTATGGTGGACTGTGTGTGAGCTTCTTGGTTGAAAGTGGAAAAATCCCACTTTTGGGATTTTCCATTTTCCATCTCTTTTCAATTTTTGATTTTGCAATTGATTTCTAAAATCAAATTTTCAAAAATTAAATCTTTATTAATTTTAAAAAATTAATTCATTAATTAATTTTCTAATAAAATTAATAATAAATAATAAATTAAATAATTTAATTAATTCTAATTATTTCAATATCAAATATTAAATTAATTTAACACTAATTCCACCATCATAAATCCCATTCATGAATTTAATATTTAAATCATATTTAAATATTAATTGATTCTCCAATTTCGTTTGATTCCAAAATTAAACACATAATTATATCACACATAATTACTAATTCTCTTAATTCTAATTCGAACGTTTCAAAGTAACTTATCACGCTACTCTAAGACCAATCCATTTGTGAGCTAGTAGGGGGACCTCATGGACCTACAGATCATGAGCTCCAACAATCCGAGATTAATTAGATAAACTCTTTACATCGAATTAACCCTCATTCATTAACTACTCGGTCACTCCACTAAAGCCTAGAGTTGCACTCCTCTCACTGTAGATATATTATGTCCACTTGATATAACCATGATTAGTAAGCTAACCCTTCACAGGTTTTTCGTAATAACGACTGGGTCAAATGGCTGTTTTACCCCCGAGATTACCTCTTGTTCCTTAAGTCTCACTGATTCTCTAATGAATAATTGATTTGTGATCCAATCATCAAACCGAGTCACTTTCGAACCAATGAGAGGATGGAACCCCTTGTTCAAGACCCAGAGTCAGCACTTAAGGGAACAACCTCTCTACTATCCCTGAAAGCGGGTAGAAGTGAATTTCATCTTACACCCTATGTCCCCAGCTATCTACCCGGTCTTACCCCTGAAATAGAGGTTTATTAAGCCGCCGCTATTGAGCCAACCCTCATCTATGCAAATCTAAGGATAATCCCGAATAAATAGAAGTTCATAGTTAGCTTAGGATTAAGGTTAAGTTACCTAGGCCATCGCTTTGAAATAGTCAGTATTAAACAGTAAACAACGTTATAAAGTAAGAGTGACTTATTTCGTGGTCCGATCTTGTACAAACTCATTGCACAGGATGCCCCTACTTCTTATGTCATGACATGTACGAATTAAGATCACTTTGTCTGTAGTACTTTACAACTCCTTGTAACTACTACAGAGTGGGCCGCATCCGATAGTGTTACCAGAATAAAGCACTAAACCTTATTCATATATATAGACCATTTTGACTATTTACTCGAACCTGATCTACTTTTATGCCTCCACATAAAGTTCAAGTACTCATGTAATAGTCATGGATTTTTTAGTTTATTGGATTTATTTCTAAAACGAAATAAACAATTCATATATTCAATAACAACTTATTGAATTTTCAGAATCAGTTTAGTTGTTTACAAACCACGAATTTTAGGAGTTGAAACCCAACAAGCTCCCACTTGGACTAAAACTCTAGTAGTAACATATGTATCTGAATATATAATATTTTTGAGTTTTTACAAAGGAATACAATAAACTAGGGCATCACATACCCATGGTTTAACATTCGGTATCACATACCCGATTTTTCTCCCACTTGCCTTAGGTTATTTACCTAGTAATCCTATTCTTACAAGGAGATTCTCAAACATTTTAGTCGAGAGAATCGTTGTAAACATGTTAGTATATAATAGATCTCTTATTAAACTAAATGTAGAATGCATCTTATTTTCACAACTCTTGTTTCTCAATAATGGATAGCAAGTCATACATTTCTCTCACTAATCGAGGTACTATCAACTCTTTTAGTAAGATGCATATGATCTGTCTGAACAACCTTTTGTTTACAGTGTTAGTTTTAATCAATAACTCTTTATTGATATATGCAAGCTTTTATGGAAACAACTAATACATGGTGATCTCGAACAATATTCCAACACTTAAGGGTTCAATATTAACACTTATATCGATCTTTTCAGATTTCTGAACTATGTAAACAACTTTTACATATCATAAACAACTTTTATGAGTTTTCTATATCTCATATGGATTTTAAAAATACTTTAAAATTGGAATGATGTTGGAAAAAATAATTAAGGCAACTAGGTGTAGAAAATTTTCACTGGATTTCATGTTCTATCAAATATTCCTAGAAATCTCAAACTTTCTATACTTTAATCCAATCGAAGTATTTCAGTTTTATTTTACCTAACAAGTTTTGTACACTTTGAACTTTTAAAGTGTTCTAAACTTATCACTTAGGTTAAATAACTACTTGCCTTTATTGATTTCTAGCCGTTTTAAATATCTAGATATTTGCAAATGGCTTTTAACTAGGCTAGTTCTAACAGAAGTTGCTTTGCAATAGAACAAACATAACTTTTGCTAATAAACATTTCATTTATAACAAAAATTTATACAATTTGTTCTTTATAACAAGACAAAATAACTTTTATTACAATAACAAAAGTAGATAAGATCATCTTCAGACAAAAACAACATCTCCCACTTGTTAACTGAAGTACAATAAGTAATCTTCAGGAACTAGCTTGCCTGTTTTGCTTTCTCTGCTCTCTTCTATATAAGGTACTGAGACAGTTTCTCTTCCAGTGCCATTCTTCGTTGTAGTGTAACCATTTTCCTTTATCTGGAACATTAGCTTCGTGTTTTTTACCAGTGGGTTTCTTCTTCCCTTTCCCCTTGTTCTTCTTAACTGGAATACTCATACTCTGTGAAGAAGAAGCAATATCAGGCTTTTTGGAGGACGTTTCTCTATTCTCAGTGGTGAAAACATTTACTTCCGGTTCTAGACATTTTGCTCTCATCATAGTCTGATAAGCGTGCAGCTTATTTAGAAGAGTAGTCAATTATATTCTATTTTATTCATAAGGGCGTTCATGCAGTGCAAAACTGCAGAAAACTCTTCGGAAGAGATTCTATATATTGGGCTAAGACATCAGTTAGTCAGCGAATAATGGGCCTGCAAATTTGGAATAGGTAGCTAAGGCGTCGTTTGGTCAGTGATCCGTCTTCGTTTTTATATTTAAAGAAAAGGGGAAAAAAAGAAAATAATAAAAATATGTTTGGTATACTTATTTTCAAAAAACTGTTTTATAAAACAATAATTCAAGAAATGACTGATTTTAAAAATCAATAAGATCTCATTTCATTGTTTTTAAATTTTGTTTTCGAAATTTAGAAAATATGGATACAACTTTAAAATTAAAAACGGTCAGACATAAAACCGCACCTCATTATTAGTTATTTTAGTCTTAAAATTAGATTTTACTATTAATATTTTCAAATTCACAATCAAACACAAATTTTAAAATTTGAATTTAAATTAGAACTAAACTTATTTACAAGTATGTGGTAAATGAGTCGGGTTGGGTCAAATATTCTCTAAAACCAACCAGACCTGGATCAATTTTATATAGACAAGACCCGACTTGACCTAGCTCATTTTCGAGTCTAAAATGTGTCGGTCCAGGTCAAGTGGAAATGAGTGAATTTCGATTTTTCCTTCTATAAAAAACCTTAACTAGTCAATTTGTGCATTTGAGACAACTTGAAGAACGTGGTTGTGGCCTTTCACCACCAAGACTTCTTCTTGGTTCTAAAGGGAGAGTGAGAGAGATTTTTTTTTTTTTTTTTTTTTTAAAAAAGGAAAGAAAACATTCTTCTTCAATTGGAACAATTGGGATTAAACCAATCAAATGTGTTTAGTTCGGATTTCTACTCCTTTATTTTAAATATAGCGAAAATAATAAATTTGTTTTCATTTTTACAAATTTATCTATTGTGAAAAAACACATTTTTGGATCACGAGCCAAACGAGAGACCTAAAAATACAAATAAGAACAATCACATATTCAACCTAATATTTAGTAGATCACTGCAAATATATATCACCAAACACATATTGAACAATCTTTTAAATTATAATTCACTTCTAAATCTTCTACCAAACACATATGGAACATTCGTTTATATAGAAACTCAATTTCTAAATCTAATACCAATTGCATATTTGAAAACATGAAATAGAATTATATATTTATTGAATTCTTTATTTGCAAATTTATGTTTTTAGACTACCTACCAAATAAGTCATTACTTATCTTTTCTCTTTTCGAAAACATGTTACATATCATACAAAATTGATTTATTTTTAAGTATTTTACACAACTTAAATCACAACACATAAAAAAATGAATAAATAAAAATAATGAAATCACATTTTAATCAAACTCCATACAATTCATGGAAAACTAGTTTATAAAATTAGTGATTTGATCCAACCTTCCTCGATTGTGACATGAAGATGCTCCCTTGTTACCTAAAATCAAATGGGTTGTTGTTTTTTCTAATAAATGGAGATTGTCTCATGTGTCTTCATGCCTCTAAATCTAATACTCATGCTCAGTAGCTATGTAAGAAAAAACAAACATATTTGGTCTTTATAATTCCTTAGTCTTTACCTTTATTATAGGAGCTATTTTGATATCACTCCTCTTTTTTGCAGAGCTTGTGAGGTTTTGAACTAGCTGAATATCATGATTTTTTTGCTTCTTGGTTCCGTTATCTACAGAATCTTCCTATTTTTGGAGGATGCAACTTTACCACCTTAGATACTATTCAGTGGGCACTACAAATGGTAGACTCTATGGATTGTTAATCATTTTCTAGTAGGGTGGTGTTCATTCTCTCTCCATATTTTAGTACTATACTCGACCCTGAGGACACTTGTTATTGGTTAGTCTCTCTCCATGGCTCTTTCGAGCTGAATTCTCGTGTAACAATACTTAATGGGGATATGGGTATTGGAGCCATTGTTCGTGATTCCAACAATGATGTTATGTTTGCATTTTTTGAGTACAACAAAAACTACACTTCTTGACATTTGCTATTTATACTACTTGGCATGTTTATAAAAAAAAATGTCAAGAGAATGGTAAAAAAAGTGGAAGTTAGAGTTTATTCTGGATTTTTTTTTCATGCTAGCACAGTTCTTGATATTTTAATAATCAAGTTTAAGCAATGACTTCTTGCCAATTTAAAAATGTCAAGAGTGACTAAGATTTTCTCAATTTTTATTTTCTCAAAATTAAACTTAATTCAATTTTCAATGTGCGTACAAGACCACATTTTCGTTCTCCCTCTCAAAACGATTTTCCCAGACTTTCGTTCACCGCTCTTTCCTAGATTTTCAGTCGTCGCTCTTTTGCAAACTTTTCCGATTTTTTGTTCTCCCACTCAAACCGGCCGATCGACCACATTTTCGTTCTACCCTAGCTTCCCTCTCAAATGAAGTCGATCGACCAACTGCCCTTTCCTCTCAAACGAAGCTGCCACTCTTTCCTCCCTCTCAAACAAAGCCGCCAATCGATGAACAACCCTTTCCTCTCAAACGAAGTCGCCGCTCCTTCCTCTCTGTTGCCCAATCTTTGGTTTTTTGTATTTCAAAGGTTCGCTTGCTATTTTAGGGTTTGGAGGTTCGTATTTCAAAAACTCAACCTTTGTTTTTTTGTATTTCATAGGTTCATTAGGGTTCAAAGAATATTTACATTTCGTCGATAGCAATGTTTGCATCCCTCTATTGTCGGGTTGAGGTTGTCCATCTGCTGTAAGGTGAGTTTTATCTTGATTTTGATTTTTGTTTTTTTGCCTAAACAAAAAACAAATGTGTGTGAATTGAATAAATTCTCAATGAGAGGTTTTTCTAGCTGTGAAATGGGGCCTCGCTTCCTTGAATTTAGAGGGCTTTGTGGACTTTATAGAGGGAGCAGAAAACCTTCCTAATGTCTAAAGCCTTTTGTTTTCTTTACCTTTCAATCGATTTGAACAATAACGATTATAGTACAAGAAATAGAAACATACAGGCTATGCACAAAGTGAAATTACAACATGCTTCTTACTATGATCAAGGGAAATGGCAGAGGTCTATCGCATAAACGAACGCTCGAATAGGCTCCAAGACTGCAACACACGAATGCTCAAACTCAGCGATTTCTAAGATCACAAACAAACAGTAACCACCACACGAACACCACAAACTCACATAACGGCCTCCAAATAACCTCGACTATGTCGAATTGAGTACGACGCCACCACAATGACTACCTTGGTATTTTTGGTGTGAGAATCTCGAAATGTGGACTCTGTGTGGACTTGGTTAGAGGAAGAGACCAGAGGAATAATTGTGTAAAAAATTGAGCAAGTGGGAGATGGCAGAGGTCTATCGGATAAACGATGCCCAATCGTTTAACAGGAACTATGCGATCATTTAGCAAAAACTTCGCGATCGTTTTGCTAATCGGCCAGCTGAGTGACTATTCTATAGAAACACTCCACGATCGTCTAGTCTTTCTTCAGCTGTCGTTTAGTAAATTGTATTTACTTGACAGCCACTATGCGAACTTCTGAGAATGGTAATTCTCACAATAACTACTAAAATTAGGAAAATATTTTTCCTTTTTATCTCACGGTTACTATAAAACTACCAATAACCTCCGACTGAATTGGTTATTAGAGAAAAAGAGATAATTATCCAATAATTAATATTATTATAAATATATATGATAACCAACTTACCATACTATATTTATAACCTATAGTTTTAATATTTCATCTCATGAAACATATAAACCATAACTCTTTTTCTATTCCATGGTGCTTAATGTAAATCTAATTTACATTAATCCTCCACTAGATGTATCTCATACATCACACCGATCATATCATATATAATCGAATTACCTCTTGTCAATCTGAACATTTCAAATCAACACCAAGAACTAATTCTCAACTTGAATCCATTGAGCTACCAAGGGAACCTTATAGACCTATAGCTCAAAGCTCCAATGGTATGTGAATAACTGACTAAACTATTTAGTCACGGGATCCACCATCCGTTAACTGCCGGCACTTCACTAAAGACTGACACCTAAACTCTTCTTACTACAAATATATTATGTGTCTATATCAACCAATCAACAGTGCAATAACCCTTCACAGATCGCTCGTAAATACAGTTGGGCCAATAATCGTTAGCCCCTGTACTTACATCTAACTCCTTAAGTACTACTGATCTCTCTAATGAACCCTACTATGACTGAGTCCTCTCTTCCAAAGAGAAGTTATGACCACTATGCTCAAGCTTCAGAATAAGCCCTTAAGGGAGCAATCTATCTACTTACCCCTTCTTCGGGGAAGGAGTGAATTCCATCTTGTGTAACTGAGTTTCCAGCTCCCAAATCAGACAAGTCCCCCAAAAAGTAGACATGTTGAGTTGACCACCCTCAAAGGCAGGAGTTTCCAAAACACTCAGGATTGAGGTCATGTCACCTGTGGTCATTAAGGTGAGATGTAAGTCTCAAGTATCAACGACGTTCTATATAGAGACAAATCATCTCGTGGTCTGGTCTTATACAAACTATTTGTATAGGACACCCCTACTCGTATGTCTCCACATGAATAGTCAGGATCTACCATCTGTAGTAGTTCACAATACTTGCAAACCTCTACAAAGCGGGCCGTATCCGTAGTGTCAACAGGATCAGATTTCCCTTCTTAATCCTTATACTACATACCTATTTAGGTTATCACTTAAGGCATGATCTACTTGTATATCTCATATACATGCTTAAGTTTACATATGATAACCATGGAGCTTTGTTTTCGAGGGAACGTTATTCATAATGTAGCATGCAGTCTCCACTGCAAAATACCAAAACGAGTTTGGAAGATGAACATAACTCATCATAGATCGAACCATGTCCAACAAGGTTCATTTTCTTCTTTTTGATACACCATTCTGCTGAGGTATACATGGGGCTGAGAGTTGGGACGCAATTCCATGTTCTATCATATAGTTCTAGAATTAGAGGTCCATATACTCTCCACCATGATCAGATCGTAGTGTTTTTATCTTCTTACTTAACAAGTTTTCAACTTCAACCTTATACTCTTGAACTTGTCAAGAGCTTCAGACTTACGTTGCATTAGGTAGAGATACCCGTACCTTGAATAATCATCTATGAAAGAGATGAAATACTCATGCCTACCTCGAGTCCTAACACTCATCGGACCACAGAGGTCAGAATGTACAAGCTCAAAGGCTTTCTTGGCTCTGTAACCTTTTCCAGTAAAAGGTCGTTTGGTCATCTTGCCTTCGTGGCATGATTCACATACCGACAAGAAGTTTTCTTCTAAACTCTTTAGAAGTCTACTTTTCACCAACTGCTCAATCCTATTGAGGTTGATGTGACCTAACCTTAGATGCCAAATATGAGCGTTTTCCTTAGAAGAAACCTTTGGTATTTTAGCTATTGTTCTCATATTGAACATTTCAGTATGAAACAAGGCTTTTATGACTAACGGCCTTAGTACATACAAGTTACTTTCCATTGAACCAAAACCAATCTCCATTCTATTCTTGAAAATAAACACGTTATTTTTCAGAAAAATAGATGATATAACCTTATTAAATGAGACACGAAACTAAGATTAAGTTCCTCTTGATATAAGGAACTACGAAAATATTATGCAGTAATAGATAACGTTTTTTGTCCAAAAATAACTTCAGCCTGCCTACAGCAACAGCTAAAACAACCTTACCAGTACCGAATCGAAGAGTCATCTCTCCCTGTGGCAATGTTTGCCAGGAACTGAATCCTTGGTAAGAGGAACTGCGTGGTTAGTAGCGCTCGAATCAAGGATCCAGGTAAAATCATCATTCTTTACTAAACACGTCTCTAAGACCAATAAATCAGATTTACTGTCTTTAGATATCTTCCTCTTTTGGAGAGTAGTGGGATCAGTATCATAACCTAAATAAGCTCCAAGTTTCATTTTAGAGAACATTTCTCTTCTATGAACCTCAATAGAGTCAGCAACAGTTACTTTTTCTTCCTGGAGTTTAACTTGGGAACTGACACTACTAGTTTTGTCATCTATCCCTGTGTGCTCGAAAAGTAAGAATTGACGTTCAAAAAATCTTGCAACGAGTCCATGATCTCGCGTGTAATGACCATGTTCTCAACTCTTTTGGCCAAAACATCAGTTATGTTAGCCAAAATGTGAAGTCGGGCCGAAGAATTAGCCTTCATCCACACCTCATATGCATTATGAACACTTCGTAGTGCATCAAGGATCAAGACTTGAGGAAATTCCTCAACCATGACAAATTCGAGGTCGTTTACCACGAAATACATTTAACAAGACTTTTTCCACTGTATGTAATCGGTTAAATTAAAGGCATTAAACAAAAATACAAACGTGTTGCTGAAAACAAAAACACATTGACCTACGTTAGGTTTTAAACAATTACCTGTTGAAAAAACATACAACATCCAATAAGGTTTAGCAAAACTAACATAAACTCCGTGTGACATCTAGTTTCGCAATGACACTTCAAAACTTAGGACAAAAGCCGCCGAAGGAAGGTTAAATATCCTTCCTTTGAATTGAGAAGTTCTCAACCAATCATTAATACCAGAACAACTTTTTCTTCTATAATGACTAACCATCATTGATTTGATCAAGAGATCATTAACTTAGCTAACAATCTTCCGTAAGTGTAACCCGTCATTTTAGGCCTTAAAGGTCCATTCCAAGCAGTTAATCCGAAGGGAAAAAATTCGATCGGGGCAAAACCTAAAGCGACCCTATCCATTTCTGGAGTTCACCTTGATCTTGACCAACTGCACAAAACCTATCTGAAGGATGATGCTCCTAAGGTGCCACGAAGGAGTACAAAATGATCTCACTATATGAACCAATGACAGAGACCGTAGGACGTGTTGACACACACCCTTCACCCACTTACTATAAACACTCTCTCTGTCCACCTTGATATTGACTCATGCAAACACCATCCGAAGGAGAATGCTCCTAGGGCACCACGGGGCCAAGCATGAATCTCACGGCGTGAACATTCAAGGAGCAATGTGAGTTGATTCATTGACATATCAGATACATCTGTTCCTTCTACTGAGTATTTTATAACCTAGGGTTTAGTTTACTTAGAAAAAATATGGCTAAGGATTTTAACTAAGTGACTGTTTAGGTTTTCCTAAGAGTAACTTTTGCCTTGGATAGTTGAAACAACTTTTGATCATCATCCATTAAACTATTTGATGGAGTCTTTGACCAACTGTCGCATGCTTGCAAACAATCTATCTAATTCACCTTTCCAGGTAGGTTCACAAGTAGGGGTGTTCTGTTTCCGTTAGCTTAAGTACCACAGCCTAGACAGAACCCGCCTTAGAAAATAGGTCCCTTGTAGATAGATTTAATACAATTTTAATCTTTTATGTCAATCAATTTAATCCTATTAAACTGAGTTAAAAAGCTTAAGCTAGGTTGCTAATCCCATTAGAACCTTTGAATTTAGGTCTATCTCAATCCAATTTAAAATTCTTTTAAAACATGAGTTCACTCTAAGTTCGCATGCAACTCTTTCTTATCGATTTTAGTTCCAATTTCTATTATAAAGCCTATAACAGAAACAACTAAAACCAAATACAACATAAAGCTAACACATACAAGGCATTCATAAGGTTTATAAACAGTTTAAGTGTCATGCTCCATGCATTGTTCATTCATTGCTACTTTTTATATAACACTTATACAAAACAAGCAATGAACCAAGCAAAACATGCTTCCATATACCCCTATACTATAACGCTTATAATATAAAGATGATGCATGAATATGCTAACTGCATGCACAAATATAACTCTTATATTTTCATGATGCATACGCATGCTTTCATGTAATTTCTTCATGCAGTATTATAACACTTAGATGATGCATGAATAATTGCACAACCTAAAGTGAGTTTCAAATCTATATGTCAAACATTTTGCCACATAAACCACATACATCTCATGTATAATAAACAAAAATTGATGAATGGGGAAAAAGTGCCTTAAATCCTCAAAACTAAAGCTATCTATTACAAAAACAAAGAGTCTCCAGTTCAAACAGGTGAACCGGGTCTTGAACCATCCGGTCCAAGCCCGCGTCTCCACTGATCGTGTACCAAAACACCCCACGATCATCTACACGAAAGAGCAAACGCTTTACTCAATAGTTTACCAACGCTTCAGAGCTAAACATCGTTTAGCAACAATCGTGTACCTATTACTATGCGATGAAGCACGATGTATGCGATCGTCTAACGCGATCCGCAACATAAGCCGTATACGTCATCTAAACGACAATGATGCGATGAAGCACTATCGTCTAAATTATCGTTGAGCGAGTGCCTTCGTATCATATACCGCGTGATCGTGTACAATAACTATGTGATGAGCATGCTAACTACACGATCGTTTAGCGCATGCCTTTTTCTAAACGATAAGCATCAAATGCTCCCACTATGATCGTCTACCTCCAGCGTTTACGCGATCGGGCAACCAACGCTATGCGATAGAGTAAACGATTTACCCCATCGTTTAGCATTAGCTAAATGATCATTTAGTAAACACTACACGATCGTATAGAAAAATTTACACGATCGTTTACCTGAGGCTACACGACACGACCAACTCTTGATCTTCTTATTCGTCGAGAACCGCATTTCCATGCTTCGAAACTTCATCACGAACGACTCGACTAACTCAAACACTTTGAATTATAAACTCAATTGCATGTTAATTATGTCCAAAAACACAGGGGCCCTTACAAGTTAATATTTTTGTAATTTAAAGAAAGCTTTAAACAGAGGTAATTAAACCCATAAACATTCATCAACGCCATCCACAAACACATTTAACAATCAAACGCAATGCAGAAAACCCATCACGACTGTAAAAGAAGTTCAAAACAAAATTGAAATTTGGAATATCAGAACAACCAGACTCTGATACCAATTGAAGGAAATTAGACATGAGGATTTCCATAAGTAGCGAATGGATTGTTTCAAATTTCAATCGTATTTGAACAACAACAATTATAGTACAAGAAACGGAAACATACAGGCTATGCACAAAATAAAATTACAGCATGCTTCTTACTACGATCAAGGGAAATAATGCATATACCTTTGAAGACTCATCTTCAATACCCTTGATCACGAACGCTCGAATAGACTCCAAAACTGCAACACACGAACACTCGAACTCAACGATCTCTAAAATCACGAACAAACAACAACCACCACATGAACCAATGATTGAGTACGACACCACCACAAAGGCTACCTTGGTATTTTCAGTGTGAGAATTTAGAAGTGTGGGCTCTCTGTGGACTTGGTTAGAGGAAGAGACCGGAGGAACAATCGTATTAACGATTAAGCAAGTGGGAGATGGCAAAGGTCTATCGCATAGACGATGCCCAATCGTTTAACAAGAGCTATGCGATCGTTTAGCTAATTAACCAGCTGAGTGACTTTCATATAGAAACACTCCACGATTGTCTAGTCTCTCTTCAGCTATCGTTTAGTAAATCGTATTTACTTGACAGCCACCGTGAGAACTTCTGAGAATGGTAATTCTCAAGACAACTACTAAAATTAGGAAAATATTTTTCCTTTTTATCTCACAATCACTATGAAACTACCAATAAGCTCACACTTAATTGGTTATTAGAGAAAAATAGATAATTATCCAATAATTAATATTATTATAAATATATATGATAACTAACTTACCATACTATATTTATATCATATAGTTTTAATAGTTTATCTCATGAAACATATAAAACATAGCTCTTTTTCTATTCCATGGTCCTTAATGTAAATCTCATGTACATTAATCCTCCACTAGATGTATCTCATACATCACACCAATCATATCATATATAATTGAATTACCTCTTGTCAATTTGAACATTACCTGTCTCTTATACACATCTAGATGTGTATAAGAGACAGCATGTACATTAATCCTCCACTAGATGTATCTCATACATCACACCAATCATATCATATATAATTGAATTACCTCTTGTCAATCTGAACATTTCAAATCAACGTCAAGAACTGATTCTCAACTTGAATCTATTGAGCTATCAAGGGGACCTTATGGACCTATAGCTCAAAGCTCCAACGGTACGTGAATAATTGACTAAACTCTTTAGTCACGGGATCTACCATCCGTTAACTACCAGGCACTCCACTAAAAACTGACACCTGAACTCTCCTTACTACAGATATATTATTTGTCCATATCAACCAATCAACAGTGCGATAACCCTTCACAGATCGCTTGTAAGTATAGTTGGGCCAATAACCATTATACCCATATAGTTACATCTAACTTCTTAAGTACCACTGATCCCTCTAATGAACATAAGTCATAGTCCTACTATGACCGAGTCCTCTCTTTCAAAGAGAAGCTGTAGCCACCAAGTTAAAGCCCCAGAATCAGCCCTTAAGGGAGCAATCTATCTACTTACCCCTGCTTCGGGGAATAAGTAAATTCCATCTTATGTAATTGAAATCCCAACTCCCAAATCAAACAAGTCCTAAAAAAGGTAGGCATTTGAGTTGGCAATCTGGCCACTCTCACCCATACTAATCAAAGGACCGTCCTCAAAGGCAGGAGTTCTCAAAACATTTAGGATTGAGGTCATGTCACTTATGGTCGTTTAGGTGAGATGTAAATCTCCAGTATCAACGACGTTATATACAGAGACGAATCATCTCGTGGTTCAGTCTTATACAAACTCTTTGTATAGGACAACCCCGTTCGCATGTCTCCATATGAATGATAAGGATCTATCATCTATAGTAGTTCACAACATTTGCAATCCTCTACAAAGTGGGCTGTATCTGTAGTGTCACAAGGATCGGGTATCCCTCCTTAATCCTTATATTACATACCTATATAAGGCATGATCCACTTGTATATCTCATATACATGCTTAAGTTTACATACGATAACCATGGAACTTTGTTTATTAGATATGAGTAAATGTCAGATAAAATAACTCTTATTTTATTCATAACAATGTGTATATATTACAAACTACGAGACTCCGGGAGAATTAGGACACCAATCCCAACAAAGATCTATTGGGTTTAATCAACTAACTCATTCAATACTTTGATTTTGTTCTATTCAAGTTTGGTGAAGCTAATTCTGGGCTAGCAATTTTCAGATTCAAAATATATATCTAATCTATGAACTCACTTATAGGGAGACTGAAATGAAGTAAGGTATAAACTATTGTGCTTTCGACTAGCTATTAAAGTGTATGAGCTATGATATGCCGAACTTGGTTATTTTCATTATATGATTGAAAATATAAGTTAGAGTGATGGTAAATTGTCAATTTGTGTTTCAACTAAATGTACAGGCCAATTAATTTGTAAGTATCCCCCTCTTTTTTGATTTTTATAGAGCAAACCATTTGTTGATAAAATGTGATATTTAATTTATTACCATCAAAATAGTGTATTTTCTCTAAACTGGAGAATTCGAGGAGGAATTTAAACTTTACATTGGATTGTAATGAATCTTCATTGTTTACGTTATCAAAGCATATATTATTAGCTTCTGCCTTTGACAAGATTGTTACTGACATGGACAAAATTTGAGCTAAGGTATGTGATTGGCATACATGTTCAATGAAATGGACATAATTTGGTTAGTGAGAATACATTACAAACTTGCTATGTACAACTCAATTTTGTTTTGAAGTTTTTCTAATATGACATCTGTAGTTTTTACATGTGAATAATGGTTCTATCGAGCTTACTTCGTCAATCATGGATGCTCAACAAGATGGAAAAAAAAATCAAGTTTCCACTTAATTCAAGGTTTCTACTATCTTTACTTGATATGTTTAGCCATTCTTAGCGACAAAAATTATATACTGATTCTCACTAAAGTCTATATTTATTGGTCTTTTTTCTTTTATGTCAAATGAATATACTATGGATTTTTATGCCATCTTTTAACTTTATAATTCCCTTAACGTGTGTAACTTCTTAGATGAATTACATTTGACAGTTTGTTATACCAGATTATAAAATTCAATACTTTTTACTTGTGATTCTAGTGACAAGCTGTATAAGAAGGTGAGGGATCTCAAGTTCGAAGTGGTTATTCAGGTTGATCTAATTATATCAACCCTACTTAGTGAATTGAATTTTTAATTAACTTCCTTTTCTCCATCATCTCTTCTTTTGAAGTTTGCATGTAATATTGTTATGACTCCATTTCTTGAAGTTCCTCTTTCTTAATTGTTTTCTTTAGTATAATTGCAGATTCTACATCAAAAAGCTATGAACATGAAGTAGAACTATGCAACGATGTCAACTAATGTAAGCGTTTTATTGTCAATATGCATGTCTATTTCAATGATTCATATAATTAAAAAGGAAAAGCTTTTGCAACAAACTCTAATTGGTACAATAAATTTCTGAGTTGAAAGACTTTGTTAAATCGATATAGGTGCTAAAAGTGATGAGTTCAATATGGGCTATATTATTCTCGTGGAGGTAGGAGCATAATGACAACTCCTTTTTCGTTATTAGGTATAGTTGTGTAACTCTTGAATTATGAGGTTGTTAGTGTTGTAAAGTTTTATAATAACAATATTGAAGAATGTTATATTTTGTCATATTGGAGGAGATTTTGGTTCATAAATTTGAAAATGTGTTTCGTTGTTTATTTGGTTTGATGAATATTTGTCATAATAATATATTGTATGTGATTATTGGATCAAAATACAGGAACAATTTATAGGTAAACATTCATATTAAAATTCAAATAAAAAAATCACAACGAGTTAAATGTGTCAATATATAGATATATTTGACAAGTGGAAACTGTTAAAAAGTTTTGCACTTAACACTTTATTCTTGTCAACAACAGCTATATTCTTGACATTTTTACAGTATCAAGTAAAATATATCTTGACATTTTTCACATATCAAGTGAAACTGTTCTTGACGTTTTTTATTTGTCAAGAACATCAATATTCTTGGCATTTCAAAAATGTCAAGTATCACACTGTTCTTGACGTTTTTTTCCTAGTCGAGAACATCCACATTCTTGACACTGGATTCCTTGATGTTTTCTAAAACATAAAAAAAGTGACACTTGACATTGAAAAAACGATAAAAAACACTGTTTTTGTAGTAGTGTCGATATGGAGAGTCATAGAAGCTATTGAAACGCACGAGGGAAATAACCACGAGAATAACTCTACTATGAGCTTAAACAAATTCCTTGATTATCTGGAACCTCTTGATGTAAAAATTTAGATATGCTAATGGGAGTCAAGTTTATATGTATTCTCTCCACGATTTACATAAAGATTGTCTGTTTCAAAGCTTCTTTTTTTATCAACTGTTAGTGTAATTCTATTGCTCATATCTTAGCTTCCCCATGCTCGTCGTCTCAAATATTCACAAAACTAGCTTAAGGATCATCCTCCATGAATGGATTTTGTTTTACTTTGAATTTTTTAATTCTAAAGTTCGACTTTTTTTTTCTTCGTTGTACTAAAAAAAAAATCTTCTCTTTTTTTTTTTTTATTTATTTTTATTTATTTTTTAAGTACCCTTATTATTTAATTTTTAAGTACAACTAATAAATGGAGTTATTGATGAGATTGGAAGTCATTCATATGTTATTTGTTTAGGTAAGGCTTCCATGTTACTGACATCCATATCAAAATTGGGTAAAAAGACAAAATTGCCAATTACTGAATATCCCACTTCTGTTTTATTAGGTGGAAACCAAATATTGGTTACCGAATTAGTAATTTACACTTAGTTTGTAAAAATATAAATAAAAATATTACGATAGCACCATAATTTTTTTTGAATGATTGTTTGAAATTTTCAAATAATGATCATTCAAAAAAGTCATTTAGTTAACTGATTCAAGTATGTACATTGGCTTAACAGGTCAGATGTTCAAGTGGTTCCATCTTCACAATTTATTGAACTTAAAAAAATATTGATTAAAAAAAAAAAAAGGTTACATTATAAATTTAAGAATTCACTTGGTGTGATTTTAAAAGTTAACCATAAAATCTTCCTAAATAGACTCTATCGAGATTTTACCAAATCATCCAACTAAATTCTAATTATAAATTATGTAAGAATTAAAATTTGAACTTCTTTTAACTCTAAGGACCAATTTTATAATTAAAAAAAATAAATAATACCTGCATAGAAAGTTTGGTTGGCCGATTATCGATTTCCTTTTTCTACCTTTCTTTATTTTGCTATAAAAGAAGATCCGAAGTTAATCCATTAAAATTTCAAGTTTGGTAATAATAATTAGATCTTTGCAAAACAATAAAATAATTGGTTAAAATATAATATTTTGCTATATTATTTCATAAATATTTTGATTATTATAAGATACATGAAATAAAATGGACAGATTTTAAGATAATAGTAGTAGGACGTTCCTATTTGGTTGAGTCGAGGAGGGCAAACATTATGCCAATTGAACTACACTCTTGTTGGCAATAAGAATGTCATTTTTCTACCAAAATATGAGTGTCGTTAATTATTCAATTTATCCTTTAACACTAACTCGAATCTCCCACAAAATTTAAATCTAAGGACAAATCTGGAACATTTTTTTTTTCTTTCGAAATGAAGGACAAATCTGGAACTTTGGATATAACCATATACATAGAAATATTAAATTAAAAGGAAAAGGAAAAAACTTAAAAAATTCACAGTGAAATTAAAAAAGAAAAAATCAACTTTGATTCATATACATCAATTTTTCCCATTTTAGTGCATATATTTTCAAGATATCCATTTTGACTCCATTCCATAATTTCATTTTTTTCTATTTTAATTGGTATACCTTTTCTATTTGAATTATTAAAATTTGTAGTGAACAAATATTTTGATATACTTCATTGCATTCCAACAAGCTTTACCTCTCCATATCATTTTCCTACTTAGGTTTAAATGTCAAAGTTATTAAGGTCACAACATTTTCGTTCCTTATTTTATATTCTCATTTTTCATTTTTAAGAAACTAGCTTGTTTGGTAATATTTTTTTGTTTATTCTTTCTAAATTTTAATAAATATTTTTAAAACATAGTCGGTGAGGAAAATGCTCAGAAAGAGGAAAAGGAGAAAAAAGACGGAAAAGGAGAGAGGGAGAGGAAGGATGAAAATAATTTTTTAAATATATATTTTATTTGAAGACTATCACGTCAACTTCTAAGGTTGAGACTAAAATGGATCATTAACAAACTGTAAGCGATTACATTAACAAACTCTTCAGTCTTGAAATCTAAGAACCAATTTGAAACAACTTAATTTTAGGGATTAAAAATGTAATTTGATCTATTAAAAAAAATTTGAACAAAGTTTAGAGTATATAAATTAAAATTATATTTTAACTCAATAAAAAAAGGTTAAAAACACACTTTTGTTCCTGAATTAGTCCCTCAATTTTTTATTTGTAATAATTTAATCTTTATATTCTCAATTTTGTAACAATTTAGTCCTTAAACTTTGTTATGCAATAATTTAGTCATTGTACTTTTAAATTCATAACAATTTGGTCTCCAATACAAACAAATTTATCATAATTTGATGTCAATTTTGATTTTATAAAAATATTAAGTTTCTAATTAGTTTATCGATTTATTTATGTAATTTTTTTTTATTAAATTAACTCTAATTTCTATCCTAGCGTTTAAATTGTTATAAATTTAAAAGTAAAAAGAATAAATTATTATATAATAAAATTTATGACTAAATCAATATAAATTAAAATTTAAAGACTAAATTGTTATTTTTATAAATGGAGTAAAAAGGCAAATGTAAAAGGAAAAAAAATCATAAAATAGAAAAATAGGGAACAGAAATAAAGCCGCCGGAGAGCGAGAGAGATAAATTAAATAAAAATAATAAAGAAATAAAACTTCTCAGATCGCTGGAAAGGACAGCCATTTCCAAAAAACAATCTTTAATTACGGTGTCAAAGTTCTCCAAGTTTTCCAGTACAGAGAGAGAGAGAGAGCCTTGGACTTTGGAGACGAAGACCAAAAATCAACCGATACGCTCATCCAAACAATCCTCTGTAATTCCAGATCTTGCTCCAAAAAGGGTTTTCGTTTCCATGGCGAAGCACCGGCAATCTCGTTTCCCTACTCGGAAGTCCTCTTCTTCCTCTACTCTCGTCTTTACCTTGCTCATTATGTTCACCTTTGTCATTTTGATTCTTCTTGCCCTTGGAATCCTCTCGATCCCTGGGAATTCCGGCGGTTCGCCTAAGGTTCATGATCTGAGCTCCATAGTGCGGAAAACTTCCGACGAGTATGTGATCTCGTGGGTTTCCTTTCAATTTTTGGTTCTGTTATAGGGTTGGTTTTTTTTTTTTCTTTAATTGATTATGTGGTTTTGTTTGATTTTCGTTTTAGTGTCGATGAGGAGCAAGGGGAACAGTGGGTTGAAGTCATCTCATGGGAACCTAGAGCCTTCGTTTATCACAACTTTCTGGTATTATCTTCTTCCCGATCTGTAATTAGAGAGATTTATGTTTTTATGCAATTTGTGTATGGAATTCTTTAAACTTGGTTGGTGTATGCTCATACATGTTGAATGCGTTTTCTGGGGCTGCACGTGCTTGTTAATCAAAATCAAGAGCATTTTTGAAATGAAGTCTTTGGGGGCTGCACATCCCTTAAGTTGATTATGTTTATGTTCCTCTAAGAAGTCATTCTTCTTCTGTGTTATTATGATGAAAGGGGGTTAAGGATAATTACCATCTTTATATGTTGTCTTTATATTGTTGTTGGAGTTTTGAGTTGACTTGGAGTAGGGAAATACTGAATTGACACTTTTTAATTGCTCAGACAAAGGAGGAATGTGAATACCTAATCAGCCTTGCCATGCCTCATATGCAAAAGTCTACCGTTGTTGACAGTGAAACTGGAAAGAGCAAAGATAGCAGGTGTGCTATTCATTTCCTCAGAATCTTTATTGTTAGTATTGCTGGATCTATAATGTAGAAGCCTCCTGACCTCTTTTTCACAGAGTTCGCACTAGCTCCGGAACGTTTTTGCCGAGGGGACGTGATAAGACTATTAGAACTATAGAGAAAAGGATTGCTGATTTCTCCTTCATACCCGTAGGTACATTTTTTGAGCCTATTTCCTTCTTCCTGGTTTCTTCCCACTACATCAATCATTATAACATGATTGTCCACGGTTAAAAACTTAAAATAGAACTTTGTAATCTTTAATTTATTTCAAAATGCACCCATCATTGTGGTATAAATTTTCCCCTGCTACCTAGCATTGCCGATCAGAACTTTTCTATTGTTAGAAAAATATTATTATGACCATGCCCGAGATCATTCAAATAGACACAATTATCATGCTAAGTTTCACATGGTGGGAAAGATTTTAATCATGGCTGAGAAGTTGAATAATGAATATCAACTCAGTTATTTGTCCTATGAGCTTACCCACTCATTGTCCCTTGTAAGAATGAAAGATAATTGGGTTCACCTGATAAGGTGTGTCAATGTTTGTTTATTATATGTAGATTTTTTCTTCTTTTCTTTTAAGCTTTTCATAAGATCAATAATTATCAGACACTTTTCTTCCTTCCATATTTTGTTACTTAAGCGCACACAATAATATATGCAGAGCATGGAGAAGGACTTCAGGTTCTTCATTACGAAGTGGGACAGAAATATGAACCTCATTTTGATTACTTCCTTGATGAGTACAATACAAAGAATGGAGGTCAACGTATAGCAACAGTGCTTATGTACCTGTAAGTAGTAGTACATATTTACAATGCTTTGAACTCAGAACAAGTGCTATTACATCTTGCATGGTTCTCCCATTACTTTATATGACTTCTATCATAATTCAGCTCAGAAGTCGAAGAAGGAGGTGAGACAGTGTTCCCTGCTGCCAAAGGAAACTTTAGTTCTGTACCTTGGTGGAATGAGCTTTCAGAGTGTGGGAAGAAAGGACTTTCTGTTAAACCGAAGAGGGGTGATGCGTTACTTTTCTGGAGCATGAAGCCTGATGCTTCTCTAGATCCATCAAGTTTGCATGGTTAGATTAGATACTCTCAACTTATAGACCTACCATTCATTTTACCGAGCATGATAGGTTTCAGCGATGCACGTTTATTTTTGTCCATTCAATTTATTTCATGTCTCTTATGTGGAAAGTAATGGATTTTCTTGATAAAGCGATGACATTTTTTCTGCTGTTCATTTATAGGTGGCTGCCCTGTTATCAAGGGGAATAAATGGTCTGCTACTAAATGGATGCGAGTAGAAGAATACAAAGTTTGAGTTGATATGACTAAGGTAATGTCCATATGCTCTAAACCATGATCTAGTATTGTAATCAGATGAACCCCGCAAACACTACATCATCTTACCAATTCAAATTTCATTTGGACATTCATTCTTCAATGTTGATGATAGGAATGATATTAAGATGTTAGAGGGATATTAAGAATATATTGATAATGAGTTAGGCCTGGTTATGGAATTTGGTTACAAATAGAGATAAATAGAATAGGGAAGGAGACAATATTTTGGTGAGTGATTTACGGAATTTGGTTACAAATAGAGATAAATAGAATAGGGAAGGAGAATATTTTGGTGAGTGATTTATGGGTTGAGTGTGATCTCAAAAGGGAGGGTCCAAGTACCTTGAATAATTCGGTTTATCTTGTAGTTTGTTGACGTATATATTTCAATATATTTGGGTTCTATCACTTTCCTAAATCAATCTAAATTGTTGTATTACCTTCACTTTAAGCATGATTGGAGTCTGGTTTTGCATCCCCCTCCCACAAGAACAAAAGAAAAGAACAAAGGAACTTTTGTGTTGACTTTTTGTTGTTGTTATTGGTAAAAGAATTATTCCTAAAGGTTTGATGCTTCATTGTGTGGCAGGTTGGTTGAAATTTCTTGTCATTGCTCAAAGTCACAGATGCATATTTGGTGTAGCGAATCATCATTTCTATAATTTAACCTTTGTCCACAAATACTAGATCCGTAAATCTATGAATTTTTGATGTGCTTAATATTTTAATTACTAGCTTACATTGTCATTGATTTCTTGTTATGGCCACGAGAGAATAAGAGTTCATATTTTTGCCAGAAATGCCACCTTCGAACCTCAGTTATAGATTCATATGGTATGTTATGTAAAAAAAAAACAAAGGTTTTACGCTTGATGTACAACTTCGTTGCTGCGACATTTCTACGTTTTTCTATTTGATACAATACAACCATGCCTTCGATCTTACAACTAGCTAGCCATTTGGAATGAAAAGTGTCACAAGGGATCTCTTTCCGAATTTCTTTTTATTTTTATTTTCAAATTTAGGTTTTCTTCGTATCTCCATTTTATTGTTTGTGTTCTCATACTCAACGGTGTGGGGTGGTGACGGTGATGCAAACATCTGATCTTTTAGTTGGAGATAGTCGAAGATTTTGTTGTTCATGTTAAAGGAATTGATAGGAAATGAAAAGTAGTGGCCTTAAGTGTTATTACTCAATGTTGATGTAATGTAGTGTCCATTGGGATTGGCTTTCTAAGTGTGTGTGAATATATATATATATATACATACACACACATATTCACTTATAATCACTTATTCAAGCAGTTAAAAAGTCAATTCAAAACATGTCTCTAGTTTTGGTTAATTTTATTGGTCTTTGATTAGAATTAATACTAGTTGATTCAATGTCATTCATGAGCCAATTTGCAAAGGTTAAATTACAAATTTGCTCTTTATGATTTTTAGAAAGTTAGAATTTAGTCTCTATGGTTTTAAAGATTTGAATTTAGTCTTTATGATTTGATAGAAGCTAAAAAATAGTTCATATGATATGATAAAATTCTCATAGATAGGCATAAAATTCACATAAATAGGCCCTACTGTAGGGATTAGTTGTATTTTATTAAACTGTAGGGACAAAATTCTAACTTTCTAAATCAAATTTTAACTTTCTCTAAATAATAAGGATCCAATATGTAATTTAACCTTTTGCAAATTGTTAGGTGGAATTGGTTGGAGTTAGGTGGAATTGGTTGGAGTTGAAGAATTAATTTATAAAGTTGCAGTTGAGTGGATTACAAGAAAAACAATAAAAGAGCTATTTGTTCGCATGAGTTTTTCAGAAAAACTTATTTTGTGAAATTTGAATTTTTGTATTTGTTTTGATTTCAGTATAGTTTTACTATTTAAACTTGTTGATCTTCTGGGATGATTGGTCCTTGGGCTTGTTGACTTTATTGGATAATCGGCTTTTGAACTTGTTGATTTTCTTGGATGATTGGTCTTTGGACTTATTGATTTTCTTGGATGATCGGCCTTTGGGCTTGTTAATCTTGGATGATTGGCTTTTGGACTTGATGATCTTTTTGGATGATCGACCTTTAGGTTTGATGATCTTCTTGGATGATCAGCCTTCAAGCTTATTGATCTTTTTGGATGATTGGCCTTTGGACCAAACACAAATTTTCACGTCATTTACTAAATTAATGACAAAATTTCAAATAATTGAATTTTCGACTAATTAGAAGTCACCATGTGTCCTAAATTGAAGTTGAAGACAAATTTCGATGACGCAATGTGGATTCATTATTATTTGAGTTAAAGTTCAACTAAGCCTAAAAATGGGCTGAATTTGACCAAAATGTCAAATCAATCCAAAATCCAACTAATTGGACCCATAGGTCAGGCTTAAAGACCAACCAAATCGAAGTCCAACTAATTAGGCTCAAGAGTCAAGCGCATAGACAAATCAAGCCCAAACCCACAAGGCCCATCAACTAATTATGGAGGTGAACAATTTTACTATCTATAGGGTCCATAGAGAATTCTCCCAATAATCAGAAGACTCATAGACTCCTTGAAGACACAAGTCTTCTCAAGATACAAGGACTCTCCCAAAACTTCAACTTCAAGAAAATCACGCGCTTCGCTTCTTCAAGTTAAGGGTATACATTAGAAAATCAGAGGATTAAGTACTATGGATCGAACCACATGGCATTAACATCAACATCAACAGATTATCAAGCCCAAAAGCTGATCATCCAAGAAGATCAACAAGCCAAAAGGTTGATCATCCAAGAAGATAATCAAGCCCAAAGGTCGATCATCCAAGAAGATCATCAAGCCCAAAGGCCGATCATCCAAGAAGATCAATAAGCCCAAAGACTGATCATTCAACAAGATCAACAAGTCCAAAGGTCAATCATCCTAGAAGACCAACAAGCTAAAAGGTCGATCATCCAAGAAGATCAACAAGTCCAAAGGCTGGTCATCCAAGAAGATCAACAAGCCCAAAGACCGATCATCAAAGAAGATCATCAAGCCTAAAGACCGATCATCCAAGAAGATCAATAATCCCAAAGGCCGATTATCCAAGAAAATCATCAAGCCCAAAGGCCGATCATCCAATAAATCATCAAGCCCAAAGATCGATCATCCAAGAACATCATCAAGCCCAAAGGTCGATCATCAAAGAAGATCAACAAGTCCAAAGGTCAATCATCCAAGAAGATCAACAAGTCCAAAAATCGATCATCTAAGTAGGTCAACAAGTCCAAAGGCTGATCATCCAAGAAGATCAACCAGTTTAAATATTAAAGTTTATTTTGAATGCATCAAAGAATTATTGTGTTATAAATTGTACTTGCTACACTGAAATCAATACAAATACAAAAGTTAAAATTCCACGAAATAAGTTTCTTCGAAAACATCGTGCGAACAAATTGACACGTCCGGTGGGACATCTCTACCTCTCATCTCTCTCTCATCATCCAAGTCAACAAATCAACAAATGGCACCAAATAAAGTTGCATCCAAAGTTACTGCTGCAAGTGACTCCTACATGGGACCTGTCACCTGTGGTCACTCAAAGAAGATTTTGCATGAGTAAGAACAAGGCTAGAAAATCCCTTGTTTGACAACTCTACTCTTGCTTCTGATCGATCAGAGAAAGAATCACACTTTGATATAATGTCTGTCATGATGGCTGATGTAACAGCTGAGTCGGTCATGTTAGAGATGGAGAGGAAGATAAATTTCCTAATGAAAGCTGTAGAGGAGCGAGATCAAGAAATCGATGCCTTAAGAGAACAGATGTAGGCTCGAGAAATTGCAGAGACAAGTCAAATTCCTGCTGTCAAAGCCAATGAAAAAGGAAAGACTGTCTTGTAAGGATGATAAAATTCTCCGTGGGTCTCCGATCTGATCGGGGCGGGAAATCCCTATAAGTTTGACCGGGTATGGGGGTCAAACTAGGATTTAAATTGGGTCCCCGACCCCGAACCTGATCCCTGCCTCCGTCTCGATTTTTTATTAAAAAAATTAAAAAAACCTAAGCTACTGTTTTAGTAATTTATATATATAAGATAATAATAATAATAAAATAATAATATAAAATTAGAAAAAAATATAATTAAAAGTAGCTTTCGTACTGTTTCAGTTTTTTATTGTTTATAATAATAATAATAATAATAATAATAATAATAATAATAATAATAATAATAATAATAATAATAATAATTATATTATTTATTATATATCTAACAATAATATTAATTTATTACCTAAAATTCTCAATTTCAATATAAATACTAATTTTAGTTAATTTTAAATAATAAAATTAAAAACAGGGACTTTTTCCTGTGATATCTAACAATAATATTAATTTATTACCTAAAATTCACAATTTCAATATAAATACTAATTTTAGTTAAGTTTAAATAATAAAATGAAAAACAGGGATTTTTCCCTGTGGGGACCCGAATCCCCAACCCGACCCTGACCCTCCAAAACGGGGAACGGGGCGGGGACGGGGATGGGGAATGCATCCCCGCTCCGACCCTATTGCCATTCCTACTATCTTGCAGGAAAGTCAACCGCCACAATCTACCTATATCACCTCTCTGTTAGTTCAACAACTACAGGATATGATCACAAACTCCATAAGTGCTTAGTATGGAGGACTGTCACAAACTTCTTTTTTGTACTCCAAGTCGTACACCAAAAGAATTGATAACTTGAGTACCAACCTCCAAAGTTTCAGCAATTCGATGGAAAAGGCAATCCAAAATTACATTGCTCATTTCATTGAAACTTGCAAAAACCTCAGGAACTAAAAGAGACCTGCTAGTCAAACAATTTGTCAGAACCTTAAAAGGGAAAGCTTTCGATTGGTATACTGATCTAGAGCTGGAAGCGATTGAAAATTGGGAACAGTTGGAAAGAGACTTCCTCAACCGTTTCTATAGCACTAGGTGTATCGTTAACATGATGGAGCTGACAAGCACCAAACAACGAAAGGGAGATCTAGTCATCGACTACATTAATCAATGGAGAGCTCTAAGTCTGGATTGCAAAGATAGGCTCATTGAGTTGTCCGCAGTGGAGATGTGCACCCAAGACATGCATTGGGAGTTTCTCTACATCCTAAAAGGGATAAAAGCTCGTACATTTGAGAAGTTGGCAACACGCACTCATGACATGGAGCTGAGCATCACCAATAGAGGAACTAAGGATTTTCGAGTCCATGAAGGGAGAAAGCACAAGAATGAAACTAAAGGCACTGAAAAGATCGTGGATAAAGAATCTATGGTCATTCTTGCAACCCTAATGAAATTTTCCTCTAAAGGAAAACAAATAAAATTTGAAAGAAACAATGAGGGCGAGAAGCGTCCCCAACTCTTAAAGAAAAATAGAAGAAGGTTTATCCATTCCCTGATTCTGATGTTGCGAACATGCTAGAGCAACTGCTAGAAAGGAACTTATTCAGCTGCCACAATGCAAGCGGTTGGAAAGCAGGAAAAGTAGATGATCCTAACTACTGTAAGTATCATCGAGTCATTAGCCACCTTGTGGAAAAGTGCTTCATGCTGAAGGAGTGAATTTTGAAGTTGGCTCGTGAAAGGAAGATTGAGCTAGATTTGGATGAAGTAGCTTAGATAAATCATGCTACAGTAGCGGTAACTTCCAGTGTTCTAGCATCGACTACGTTTTATGATTAGAGAAAAAGCTTAATTCAGTTTGGGACCTTCGAGCCTATAGTTGTTCGGATCCAACAATAGATTCAAACGGCAGACTTTTAGAAGAAAGATGAGCTTGTTGAAGATAACGACAAAGGGTGGATCCTCGTGACTCTTCGAAAGAGAAGACGGCTAAATTCCACCCAAAAAGAGTTGCGCTCCTATCAAAACTATAGAAGAAGGAACAAGACTCGTAAAATGAAAGGCAAAAAGATGGCATGGAAATCTAAGCCTGCTAAAGAAGAAGACAAGGACTTCCCTAAACTTCGACGATCGGTAACTTTGGCAGAATTTCTCCCAAGAAGCTTCCTCGATAATCATCCAGATGAAGTATCAGAAGTTATTGCATGTCACACTGTCAACATAGTGGAAGTCGACAACAATCATATAATTGCTGAAGAAGCCGATGATTCAAAAGAAATTGAGCAAAGAATTTCTGTCTTCGACCGTATCAAGCCTTCAAGTACTCGATCTTTACTCTTCCAAAGGTTGAGTATGAAGGATCCCTATGAAGGGTCCTTGAGCAAAAGCGATGGATCGACCCAAATCTTCCCAATTTTCCAGAATACATAATTTTACAGAGACAAAAAGAATATATGCATTTAACCGAAAAAATACAATATGCTAATAATGAAATTGCAGAAAATTAAATTTGGTTAGAAAACCCTTACCTTTTGAAGAACGTTTCTTCAATTAGAAAAATCCTTAATCTCCAAATTGGACAACACTACGATGGATATCTCGATATTCTCATATGAGAACCCAGGAGTTTGTGGGGCTCTGACTATTTTAGTGAGGAAAGGGAGATTGAGAGGAGAGAGAACAAAACTTTAGTTTTTCTTTTTGCAGGAAGGAGAAGAAGATTCATCAGGAACCCAACCTCCCACTTACATGATGTGAAAAGAATTAAGGGGACAAAAGTTATTTCCCCCACTTTAATTTAATTTAAAATAAAATAATAAATTAAAAACAGAACAAATATCAATGCCATTTTTCGAAATAAATACTTTATTTACATGGAAGCTGATACAATAAAATTGTTCAAGTAAACACTTTAAAGAAATTAGGTTCCTTTTTAAACCAGGAACTACATACACATTTTCTGGTAAAATGATTTATTCTGTAAGGTTAACCGGAGACCTCCCATTGCCA
>NC_052351.1:14880593-14921889 GCF_009727055.1 Benincasa hispida
GAGATTACTTGCCCAGTTTCAACCTACATCGTCATCTCACCAACTTCTAGTTGCTGCTAGGAACTAATTTCCTAAAATGAAGAATAAACGAGGCTAGTGGTGCTAGAATCTATAATCTAGGCAAAATAATCATTCTCCACTAACAGGTTTCCAAAACAAGTAAATCATATTTACCTTGCTTGGCCTTCCTCTTCCAATATCCTTCTTGGTTGGAATAGAAATAGATTCCTATTTGCAACCTTGATTTTCTTTTCTTTTTGGGTAGCAATTGGTGGATTAGCTTTCCCCTTTCCACCTTTCTTCTTCTTCCACTTTTTGGTGCCAGAGGAAGAAGGTACGGACTTTTTCCTAGAGGTCAAACCTCTGTGGAACTTCTTAGAGGATGAAGCAACATTTGCCTCACCCTTCCATTCCTTGCTTTTCATCAAGGACTGGAAGGTCTATAGCTCGTTGAGGAGGGTGGTTAGGTTGTAGTCAATCTTGTTCAAAACAGCATTGCTACGGAAGTGTAGGAAACTTATAAGTAAAGATTTCAAAATGAAGCAAACATGGCTGATTTCATCGATGACAGACCCATTCATCTCCGCCACATTGAAATGAACCATCATATTGAGAACATGTTATTGACCAGATGCCCATTCTTGCATACGAGCATTGAAGATGTGTTTAAGAGTGTTATGCCTGAACTGTGCGAACGGTTGTCCGAACATTCTCCACAGGGACTTCATGATCTCACGGGCTGTGAGCATGGGCTCATGCTTCTTGGCTAAGACTTTGGAAAGACTCGCCAAGATATACGCTCGAGTCTTTTCGTTCGCCCGTGTCCAACACTCATATGCTTCTCGAATATTTCGAGCAACATTTGGAGCTAGAATGGGAGGATAATCCTCCATAAGGACAAAACGAAGGTCATCGATGATAAGTATTGTGTTGATCGTTTTTTAACATAAAGTGTAATTTTCACTCGTTAATTTGTCTGCGGCAAGTAGATTTAAGGTAGCGGAAGTCATATTAATAAAAGATTGCTGAAATCATACAAATTATTTATTATTAGTCTATTTGCATTAAACCAACAAGACAACCAATCAATTTTAACAAAATAGTCCAGTGTACCCTATATGACATCTATTTTGCAATGATGTTTCAGTGAGGCAGAACAAAAGTCACCGTAAGGTGATCAAGTGCCCTCTCACTGACATGACACAATCTCAACTAATAGACAGAACAACTCCTTGTTACTGTCACTATTAGTCATCATTGTTTGGTCCAGAATTTGTTAAACTCGCTTAACAATTCTTGTAAGTGCAATTCCTCATTTTAGGTCCTAGAGTTTCGTCCCAATGAGCCAACCGTAGGGAAAAACTGATTGGGACATGAAACTAAAGCAACCCTATCCATTGCTGAAATTTGAATACCACGGTGCCACGTGCCATGCATGAAATTTACCTCAAACTAATGAGAGAGACCGAGGGATGTGTTGTCATACGCCCCGCTCCCTTTTACTATAAACATTTTCTCCATTCACCTTGATATTGATCTATACAAATACTACCTGTAGGGGGACACCCATGGTGCCTCAAGGTCGAGTATAGATATCATAGTGTGAACTTTAAGGAGAAACGTGAAGATGATGAAATAAAGTATCATATACCCCATTTTCCCCCCAATGATGAAATAAAGTATCATATACCCCATTTCCTCCCATTTTCCTCCCACTAGCTTCAATTAACTTAGGAAAATCCGACTACTGATTTTATCTAAGTGATTATTCATTTGCCCAAAACCAACACTTGCTTTTGGATAGTTAAACAATTTTAATTAAGATTCATTAAACTCTTCAACAAACTTTAATCAGACTTGCATGCTTGTAACAAATCAATCTAATTCACCTTTCCAGGTAAGTTCCCAGGTAGGGATGTTACGTTTCCATCAACTTAAATACCTCAGCCTAGACAGAACCAGCCTTAGACAAAAGGTCTCTTATAGATACATTTGTTACAATGATTAATCTTTTAACGAAGATCAATTTAATCTTATTAAACTGATTAAAAGATTTAACTTAAAATTCTAATCTCATTAGAAAAGTGATTTTAGGTCTATATGAATTATGTTTTAAAACAATTTTAAAAGATGATTTTTAACCTAAGGTTTGGATGCAACTCTTAATTATAGATTTTAATTTCTAATTTAATTTTGTTATAATAATTATAAACAAAAGAAATAAATTAAAACCATACATTGCATGCTTTGACATACTTTACTAAATTATAACATTTATAAATTAACCAAAAGTAGTGTCATGCTTCATGCAATTTCATTTCATTACTAACATATATAACATTTCTATAATAAAATAATGAAACATATTATAGCATATATCCATACATACATTGAATCATATATTATAACAATTATAATATAAATGATGCATGGATATGCTATTAATGCATGCATGCATATTTTATAATATTTATACTATATGATGCATGAACATGCTATATTAAATAAATCATGCATATACATATATTATAACACTTATAATATAAATGATGCATGGATATGCTATTAATGCATGCATGCATATTTTATAATATTTATACTATATGATGCATGAACATGCTATATTAAATAAATCATGCATATACATATATTATAACACTTATAATATAAATGATGCATGAAATTAAATGCATAACCTATGGTGGGATTTACTACTATATGACATACAATATGATATATATTTAAGATTAAATCAAACATCACATGTATAATAATAAAAGAAATTAACGAACTGGGATTGAACTCTTAAAAACATAAATAAAAGGCTAACTATTACAAATAAATCTCCATCCAGTTCGAAACAAGTGAATCAGGCCTTGAAACGTCCGAACGTTGCACGCTAGGGCATAGTGTCACGACTCTACTGTACAGTCGCCACTGTACAATTTCGAACTGCTTTGAAACTTCATCATTTTTCCGCCTTGAAATCTAGAAAAACAAGTTGGTAACTGTTGGGTTTGATGTCCTAAATCTCGTAGGGTCCTATAATTTGTAAATGTCATGTACAAACTCATTGTTTATTTAATAAAATATACGATATTTTATTCCACTTTTTGTTGCATTAATCATAAACCAATAAACTAAGTTTTATGGTTATCTCGTAAACATACAGATGAATCATGTTTTAAGTGATAACCTAAATCGTCTATAGTAGATGGATAAGGCTAGATACCTTATCCTGGCGACACTACGAGTATGACCCGTTTTATAGATGTTACGATTGTTGTAAAGTGCTACAAGTGATCTGATCCTGATCATTCATGTCGAGATATGTGAGCGGGGATATTCTATACAAAGGACTTTGTATAAGACTGGACCACGAAATGAGTAGTCTCATTATATAACATTGTTCTTAATAGAGACTTCCATTTCATTAGGATGACCATAGGTAATACGATCTGAATCCCGAGTGAGTTGTGAACTCCTACCTATGAAGGCGGTTCTATGATTTGTATGGATGAGAATGGCCATATTGTCGACTCAACATGCCTATCATTTTAGGGACTCGTCTGATTGGGGAGTTGGGAATACAGCTACACAAGACGAAATTCACTCATTCCCCAATGTTGGAAAAAGTAGATAAATTGCTCCCTTAAGGGCTAATTCTGGGGCTTGAACATTGTGGCGCCACACCCTCTCCTGGCCTGAGAGGAGTTAGTCATAGTGGGACTTTTATTATTCATTAGAGGAATTGATGGTACTTAAGGAGTTAGATGTAACTACAGGGGGAAAACGATAATTAGGTTCAACTGTACTTACAAGCAATTTGTGAAGGGTTGTCGTACTGTGGGTTGGTTATATCCAATGGGCACAAAAATATATCTATAGTGCGAAGAGTGCAGCTGTCAGTCTTCAGTGGAGTGTCTGACAGTTAACAGATGGTGAATAATTTAATTAATTATTCACGAATTGTTGGAACTTCAAGCTATAGGTCCATGAGGTCCACTCGGTAGCTCATCAGATTTTATGAGAATCAAGTTTTGGATTAATTTGAATTATTGAAATTAATTGAGGATATTAATTATATATGATATAATTAAGTTTATGTAATTATATATGATATAATTGCTGTAATGTATTTGATGCATTATAATATAAAGAATTTATGAGAGGAATTAAATGTTTGAATATGATTCAAATGTTAATTATATGAATTAGATTCATATAATTACAATTTAGTGTAAACATGATTTATATTAAATACCATAAGAGAAAGAAAAGAAACTATAGGTTATATATTGTATATGATACAATTTTAAACTAAAGGATGACAGTTTTGCATGACGCTTTATTCAACCTCCAAAAATAGATAGGGTTGCTTTAGTTTCATGTCATAATTGATTTTCCCCTACAGTTGGCTCATTGGGGCGAAACTCTAGAACCTAAAATAAGGGATTAACACTTACAAGAATTGTTAAGCTAGTTTAATGTATGTTGGACTGAACAATAGTGGCTAATGTGATAATAACAAGGAGTTGTTATGTCTATTGGTTGACAATGTCTCATTTCATTGAAGGGATACTTGATCACCCTACGGTGACTTTTCTCCTACCTCATTGAAACATCATTGTAAAATTAGATGTCACTTAGGGTGTATTAGAATTTTGCTAAAATCGATTAGTTGTTTAAATGATTAATTTAAAATAAACTAATTTGAAAATAGTTTGTCATTTTCAACAACTTATATAATTTCTACCGCTACACTAAACTTGCTCGCCACCAATAAGTTAACTGGCGAAAATTATGCTACTTGAAAAACCACAATCAACATGATTTTAATAATCAATTATCTTCTTTTTGTCCTAATGACGGATTGTCCTCCCATTCCTGCTCAAAATGCTCCTTAAAATGTTCGAGAGGCACATGAGTACTGGACAAGGGCGAACGAGAAGGCCCGAGCATATATCTTGGCTAGTCTTACCGAAGTCCTGGCCAAGAAGCATGAGTTCATGCTCACAGCCCGTGAGATCATGGAGTCCTTGAGGGGAATGTTTGGACAACCGTCCGCGCAACTCAGGCACGACACTCTTAAAGAAATATTCAATGCTTATATGCAAGAAAGGACATATGTTCGAGAACATGTTCTCAACATGATGGTCCACTTTAACGTGATAGAGATGAACGAGTCTACCATCGATGAAGCCAATCAGGTTAGCTTTATATTGGAATCTTTACCTGAAAGTTTTCTCCATTTTTTTTAGCAATGTTATTATAAACAGGATTGAGTACAACCTGACCACTATGCTCAACGAGCTGTAAACTTTTCAGTCCTTGCATAAAAACAAGGACCAGAAAGGTGAGGCAAATGTTGCTTCATCTTTTAAGAAGTTCCATAGAGGTTCAACCTCTGAAACTAAGTCTGTACCTTCTTCCTTTAGCACCAAAAAGTGGAAGAAGAAGAGAGGTGAGAAGGGGAAAGCTAACCCTCCAATTGCTGCACAAGGAGGCAGAAAGCCACCTTAGGCTGCAAAGGAAATTAGTTTCCATCACAACCAGGATGGTCATTGGAAAAGGAACTGCCCCAAATACGTGGTAGAAAAGGAGAAGGCCATACAAGGTAAATGTGATTTACTTGTTCTGGAAACCTGCTTAGTGGAGAATGATGATTCTGTTTGGACGACTCCGGGGCCACTAACCACGTTTGTTCTTTATTTTAGGAAATTAGTTCTTGGCGGCAACTAGAAGCTGGTGAGATGACGATGCAAGTTGGAATTGGACACGTCGTCTCGACTATGGTAGTGAGAGGAATCTGGTTGACTTTACAGAATAAATTTCTTGTATTAGATAATATTTATGTGGTTCATGATTTGAAAAGGAAACTTATTTCTATAAAATGTTTGTTAAAAAAATCTTATGTAATCAACTCTTTTTTTTTTATTATTAATTAAGTGTTTATTTCCAAAAATGGCGTTGATATTCGTTCTGCAAAACTGGAAAATGACTTTTATGTGTTAAGACCCTTAGTTACTAAGGCCCTCCATAATATTGAAATATTTAAGACTGAAGTAACTCGAAATAAAAGACTTGAAATTTCTTCAAAAGAAAATGCGCAACTTTGGTACCTAAGATTAGGTCACATAAATCTCAATAGGATTGAGAAGTTAGTAAAGAACGGAAATCTAAGTGAGTTAGAAGAAAATTCTTTGCCAGTATGTGAATATCTTGAAGGAAAAATGACAAAATGACCTTTTATTGGAAAATGTCATAGGGCCAAAGAACCACTCAAGCTTGTACATACAGACCTTTGTGGTCCTTCAGACCTTTGTGGTCCGAGGAATGCAAGGCTAGAGGAGGTTATGAATATTTCATCACTTTTACTGATAATTATTCCAGATATGGGTACGTTTACTTAATGCATATAAGTCTGAGTCTTTTGAAAAGTTCAAAGAATTCAAGGCTGAAGTTGAAAATGCATTAAACAAAATTATCAAAACATTTCGATCTAATCGAGGTGGAGAGTTTATGGATCTATCTTTCCAAAACTATTTGATAGAACATGGAATAGTATCCCAACTCTCAGCATCTGGTACACCTTAGCAGAATGGTGTATCAGAAAATAGAAATCGAACCTTGTTGGACATACTTCGGTCTATGATGAGTTACGCTTCCTTACTTGACTTGTTTTAGGGTTATGTAGTAGACACTGTAACGTATATCCTAAACTGCGTTCCATCCAAGAGTGTTGCTAGAACATCTTTGGAATTATGGAATGGTCGTAAAGTTAGTTTACGCCATTTCAGAATCTGGGGTTGCCCAGCATACGTGTTTGAGATTAATCCTAAGAAATTGGAACCATGTTCAAAGTTATGCCTATTTATAGGCTACGCAAAAGAATGAGAGGTGTTTTTTTTTTATTCAAAAGAGAACAAGGTGGTTGTATCGATAAATACTACTTTTTTGGAAGAAAACCACATAAGAGAACACAAGCCACATAGTAAAATCGTGTTGAATGAAACTTTCCAAGAAACCATTGAATCTTCAACAAGAGTTGTTGAAGAACTCATTACCTCAACAAAAGTTATTAAAATAGGATCATTTAGTAGGTTAAATCCACCTTAAGTGCTGATGGAACCTCGATGTAGTGGGAAGGTTTCAAAACCCTCTGTTCGCTATATGGGTTTAACGTAAATCCTGGCTATAGTAGCTGATGGTGAAGTTGAGGATCCATTGTCTTACAAGAAGGCAATAGAGGATGTTGACAGAGATGATTGAATCAAAGCGATAGATCTCGAAATGGAGTCTATGTACTTCAATTCAGTATGAGATATTGTAGATCAACCTGATGGGGTTAAACCGATAGGTTGCATAGATCTACAAGAGGAAACAGGGTACTTATGTGAAGGTACAAACCTTCAAGGCTAGATTAGTGGCAAAGGGTTATACCAAGGTTGAGAGAGTTGACTATGAGAAGACTTTCTCACCTGTTGCCATGCTTAAATCTATCCGGATGCTCTTGTCCATTGCCTCATATTACTATGAGATTTGGCAAATGGACGTCAAGATTGCCTTTCTGAATGACAATCTTGAGGAGACCATTTACATGGTGCAGTCCGAGGGATTCATAATCCAAGGTCAAGAGCAAAAGGTTTGCAAGCTTAATTGATCTATTTATGGACTAAATAAGCATCTCAATCTTGGAATATAAGGTTTGGTACAATGATCAAATCTTATGGCTTTGATCAAAACGTTGATAAGCCTTATGTTTACAAAAAAAATCATCAACAGTTTAGTTGTTTTTTTAGTATTATATGTAGATGATATCCTACTCATTGGGAATCATGTAGGTTTACTGTCTGAGGTTAAGAACTGGCTAGCGACCCAATTCTAAATGAAAGATTTGGGAGAGACTCAGTTTATTCTAGGTATTCAGATCTTTAGGGATCGAAACAACAAAGTGCTAGCTCTGTCTCAAGTGTCGTATATTGACAAAATGCTTGTCAAATATTCGATGCATAACTTTAAGAGGGGTTTATTGCCTTTCAGGCACAGAGTTACATTATCTAAGGAACAGTGTCCTAAGACACTTTAAGAGGTTGAGGAAATGAGACAGATCCCCTATGCATCGGCTGTTGGTAGCCTGATGTGTGTGATGTTATGTACTAGAACTGACATCTGTTATACTGTGAGGATAGTTAGTAGATATCAATCTAATCCAGGATTAAATCACTGGACCGTCATTAAGAACATCCTCAAGTATCTACGGAGAACGAGGGACTACATGCTCGTGTACGGTTCAAAGGATTTAATCCTTACAGGATACACATACTCTGATTTTCAAACTGATAAGGATTCTAGGAAATCTACATCAGGATCAATGTTCTCTCTTAACAGAGGAGTCGTAGTCTGGAGAAGCACCAAGCAAAGGTACATCGCTGACTCTACCATGGAGGCTGAGTATGTAGCGTCTTGTGAAGATGTTAAGGAAGCTGTATGGCTCATGAAGTTCTTGACTAATCTGGAAGTCGTTCCAGACATGTCAAAGCCCATCATACTTTATTGTGATAATAGTGGTGTTGTGACTAATTCCCGAGAGCCCAGGAGTCATAAGTGCGGGAAGCATATAGAGCGAAAATATCATCTCATCCAAGAAATTTTGCATCGAGGAGATATGATCGTCACGTAGATAGCTTCAAAGTACAACGTTGCCGAACCATTTACAAAGGCTCTCACAACTAAGGTGTTTGAGGGTCACCTGCAGAATATGGGTCTATGGGATAGGCCACGTCTAGACTAGGGCAAGTGGGAGATTTTGTGTCGAGCGCGTGTTTATGCCCTAGTTTATTATTTGTGTACTTTAGGTCAAGTAGGAGATTGTTTAGTTTGATGCCCTAAATCCCGTAGGGTCCTATAGTTTGTAAATGTAATGTACAAACTCATTATTTATTTAATAAAATATATAATATTTTATTCCATTTTTTGTTGCATTAATCACAAACCAAAAAACTGAGTTTCATGGTTATCTCGTAACTTGAACATGCATGTAGAGACATACGGATGGATCATGATTTAAGTGATAACCTAAATGGTCTATAGTAGATGGATAAGGCTAGATACATTATCTTGGTGACACTACGAGTATGACTCACTTTGTAGATGTTACAATTGTTGTAAAGTGCTACAAGTGATTTGATTCTCATCATTCATATGGAGACATGTGAGCTGGGATATTCTATACAAAGGAGTTTGTATTAAACCGGACCACGAAATTAGTAGTCTCATTTTATAACACTGTTATTAATAAAGACTTCCATTTCATCAGGACGACCATAGGTAACACAACATGAATCCTGAGTGAGTTGTGAACTCCTGCATATGAAGGCAGTCCTTTGATTTGTATCAGTGAGAGTGGCTAGATCGCCGACTCAACATGCCTTCCATTTTGGGGATTCATCTGATTGGGGAACTGGGAACACAGCTACACAAGACGAAATTCACTTCTTCCCCAATGTGGGACTATGATTTATTATTCATTAGAGGAATCAATGGTACTTAAGGAGTTAGATATAACTACAAGGACAAAACAGTAATTTGGCCCAGCTGTACTTACGAGCAATTTGTGAAGGGTCGTCGTACTGTGGATTGGTTATATCCAATGGACACAGAAATATATCTGTAGTGCGAAGAGTGTAATTGACAGTCTTTAGTTTAGTGTCCGACAGTTAACGGATGGTGAATAATTTAATTAAAGAGTTTAACTTATTCACAAACCATTGGAGCTTCAAGCTACAGGTCCATGAGGTCCCCTCGGTGACTCATTGGATTTTGAGAATCAAGTTTTAGATTAATTTGAATTGTTCAAATTAATTGAGGGAATTAATCATATATGATATAATTAAGTTTATGTAATTATATATGATATAATTATTATAATGTATTTGATACATTATAATATAAAGAATTTATGAGAGGAATTAAATGTTTATATATAATTAAAATTTAATGTAAATATGATTTATATTAAATACCATAAAAAAGAGAAAAAAAACTATAGGTTATATATTGCATATGATACAATTTTAAACTATATGTTATATATGATATAACATGTGATTGCATAATATATAATAAATTGGTTATTATATATTTGTTATAATTTTAATTTTGAATTAAAATTATTTATTTATTATTTTATTATTAAAATAATTTTTTAATTATTTAATTTTAAAGTAATTAAAGAGAGGGAGTTACAACTCCCTCCCCATCTTTTTCTCTCCACCACTCATGTAAGAAGTAGTGGAGGTCTCTCTTTCTTATACCGGCAAAAGAAAAAAAAAAGATACATAAGGTTTTTCTCTATAAAGTTTTTTGGCTTCCCAAGTTTTACTCTCAAAATTCTTCCTTCTCCCTCAATCCCAAAACATTCTAAAGCGTACACCTCCTAAATTCGCACCAGAGAATACTAAGGACTCCTTCGTAATAGTGTTCGAGGGATTCGATTAAAGAATATCTTCAAGGGTAAGTTTTCCTAAACCTTTTTGGTTAATTTTTTTTTTTGACATGTTGTATGATTTAATTTTTCCCAAATGCATGTGCAGTAAAATTATTTTTAAAAAATGATTGGGAATTGGGATGATTCACTTCCGCTGCGGTCCCCTTCATAGGGGTTCCTTCCGTAACATCCACGAACGACTCAAGATGTGAATTTATAGACTCTAAATAAAATTATACCCCAACACATGGGCCTTTACAGAACCAAATTCACAATAGAAAGCCATAAACTATACAGTCCGATCCCGAAATTATCCACTAATGCAAACCATTAACACAAACATTCATCATATGAATAGAATGCATAAAAAATAAAATCCTACTAGTGCATTGTAAAAAAAAAATTGAAAATTAAGGAAAAATTGGAATCAAAACTAAGAGGCTCTGATGCCAATTGAAGGATCTCTATGAAGGATCCTTGAGCGGAAGCGATGGATCGACCCAAATCTTCCCAACTTTACAGAATACATAATTTTACAGAGACAAAATGAATATATGCATTTAACCTAAAAAATACAACGTGCTAATAATGAAATTGCAGAAAATTAAATTGGGTTAGAAAACCCTTACCTTTTGAAGAACGTTTCTTCAATTGGAAAAATCCTCGATTTCCAAATTGGACAGCACCACAATGGATACCTTGATATTCTCAGCTTAGAACCCAGAAGTTTGTGGGGCTTTGACTATTTTGGTGAGGAAAGGGAGATTGTGAGGAGAGGAAACAAAACTTTTGTTTTTCACTAAACCTTTTCTTTTTGAAGGATAAGAAGATTCATCAAGAGCCCAACCTCCCACTTACTGATGTGGAGAGAATTAAAAGTTATTTCCTTCTCTTTAATTTAATTTAAAATAAAATAATTTAATTATATATATAATATATATAAATATATATATTAACTAATTTATTATACATATATACATAACTATATGTTATATCATATATAACATATAACATGTAATTTTTATATTGCATCAAATACAATATAACCTATAGTTTCAATTCTCTCTCACAAATGACTTTAAATATAAAACACATTTACATTAAATTCAACTATATGAATCCAATTCATATAATTAATATTTGAATCATATTCAAATATTTATTTTCACATAAATACTTAATATAATGTATCAAATATATTATAGTAATTATATCATATATAATTAAGTTAATTTAATTATATAACATATAATTAATTCCCTGAATTAATTTGAACAATTCAAATTAATCCAAAAATGAATTCTCATTAATTCCCGTTGAGCTACTGAGAGGACATCATAGACCTGTAGCTTGAAACTCCAACGATACATGCAGAATTAATTAACTTCTTTAATTAAATTATTCACCATTCGTTAACTGTTGGGCACTCCAATAAAGACCGATAGTTGTACTCTTTGCACTACAGATATATTTCTATGTCCATTAGATATAACCAGTCAACAATATGATGACCCTCCACAAATTACTCGTAAGTACAGTTGGACCAAAATTACTGTTTTGGCCTTGTAGTTACCTCTAACTCTTTAAGTACCACTGGTCCCTCTAATGAACAATAAATCATAGTCCAAATCAACCCTCAAGGGAACAATTTATCTACTTACCCCGATATTGGGGAAAAAGTGAATTCCTTCTTGTGTAGTTATGTTCCCAGCTCCCTAATAAGACGAATCTCCAAAATGGTAGGCTTATTGAGTCGACGATCTGACCACTCTCACCCATACAAATCAAATGACCGCCTTTGTAGGCAGGAGTTCACAACTCACTCAGAATTCAGGTCATGTCACCTATAGTTATCCTAGTGAAATGTAAGTCTCTATTATGAACGACATTATGTAATGAGACTAACACTTCGTGGTCCGGTCTTATACAAACTCCTTTGTATAGAATACCCTCGCTCACATGTTTCCACATGAATGATTAGGATCAGATCATTTGTAGCACTTTACAATAATTGTAACATCTACAAAGTGGGTCATACTTATAGTGTCACCAAGAAAAGGTATCCAGTCTAATCTACTACAAACCGTTTAGGTTATCACTTAAACATGATCTACCCATTTTTCTCTACATACGTGTTTAAGCTACAAGATAACCTTGGATATTTTTTTTTTTGTTTGTGATTAATGCAACTAATTTTGAAATAAAACATCACATACTTTATTATATAAATAAAATGTTTGTACATTACAATTACAAACTATGGTACCCTACGAGATTTATGGCATCAACCCTAACAGAGTATGGCCATGATAGAAGAAGAAAGCTAATGTCCAATGTCTACTGCAATTCGAACTTCAGCTTTCAAGAGGATAAGTATCTTCACATCAAAGAAAGATTGACCTTCAACATCTACTTTTGATCGTCTTAATATGACAAGCAATCAATATAAAAGAAAGATGAAAACCTTGAAGGTAAGACCATTTTATGAAAAGAAAATAAAACGACGAAAAGATTCACAATTGTGTTCCTTCATGCATGAAGAGGAAATTATATATTGATATAAATACGGAAGGTTCCTTGATAGTGAAGCCAAAACTCATCATATTGTACGAATCCTACAAATGAAGAGGATGATCAAAATCACGATGAAATTAGAGCTTCTAAAATTTAAATGTAGAAACTCCTCATCGCAAGAGCCTAAACTACATGTTGTTTATGGCTCGTACAAGCTTAAAAGTTGAATGACCAACAAAAAAGAAAAAAAATTATGAACTACGTCATGACTTAATCCCTTTCTTCAAGAGTACGTAGGCAACTTAAAGAACTTTAAGTTCAATCAATCAAAAAAGGTACCACAATCACCCTACGTGTGGCGCTACATGAAAAAATGAAGATGTTCATCTCTACTAGGGGGCAGCACAACAAATTGAAGATGGTATCGTCTGCACAATGCTACACAGGTTCGATGTGTACAATAAGGTTATCACTAGAAAATTCAATTATCTTTTCGCTCACTTAAATAAAGAAACAATGTTGGATGTTGCTTACTTCAAGTTTAAAGCACCACTTGTCTATAGTTTGACTCTTTATCTTCAGCTATAGATGTTCTTCAAGATCAAGTTCAAAAGTTTTGCAAATACTTCTTTAATTCAGGTTTGGAGGTTTTGTCGGTGCCCCTCCATTTTCAAACTCAGAGGCTTTGTCGATGCCCTTCCATCTTTGAGTTTAAAAGTTTCGTCGATTTCCTCTCCATCTTCAACTTCAAAGGTTTCATTGATGTTTCTCCATCTTCAAGTTTAGAGACTTCATCGATGCTCCTCTATCTTCAACTTCAGAGGTTTCATTAATACTCAATCTTCATGCTCAAGTTTGAAGACTTTGAAAGTCATCTTCATGCTTAAGGTCGCAAAGTCAAGCTTAATGTGGAAGATTCCTCAGTACTTTATCAAACTCAAATGCGGAGGATTCGTTGATGCTTCATTAAACTCAAGTACGGAGGATTCGCCAATACTTCAAGCTCAAATGCAGAGGATTCGTCGATGCTTCGTCAAGCTCAGATGCCGAAGATTCATTGATGCTTCATTAAACTCAAATGCGAAGGATTCTCTGATGCTTCGTCAAATTCAATTGCGAAGGATTCGTAGATACTTTGTCAAGCTCAACTGCCAAGGTTCATCGATGCTTCTCCATCTTCAAGTTTAGAGGCTCCGTCAATGTTCCTCCATTTTCAAGTTTAGAGGTTTCGTTGATGCTCCTCCATCTTCAAGTTTAGAGGCTCTATTGATGCTCCTCCATCTTCAAGTTCAGAGACTTCGTCAATGCTCTGCCATCTTCAAGTTTGGAGGCTCCACCACTTCGTCTCCAAAGTCAGGTTTGGATGGTTCACTCCCTCTTCAAAATATTGGTGCAGCTTTGTTCCTACTCTAAATTATTGGCGCGTCTTTGCTTCCTCCCAAAAAATGTTGGTGAAGATTCGCTTCTTCTCCAAAATGTTGGTGCAGCTTCACTCCCTCCCCAAAATGTTGGTGCAGCTTTGCTCCCTCTACAAAAATGTTAGTACGGCTCCGCCTCATATACGAAATCAAGTTTGGTCTGCCTGGCTTCACCTAATATGCAAGAGAGACTTCGATCTGCCTTACTCCACCTCATATGTAAAGATTAAGTCCGGTTCTCATGACTCCACCCCATACGCGAGATCAAGTTTGAGTTGTTTGGCTCTGCCCCAACTACACAGTCAAATCCGATCTTCCTTGCGTCGCTTCATCTACGCGATCAAGTCCAATCTACCAAGTTCGTGTCCAGTCTACCAAGTTTTGCCTTATATGCAAGATCAGGTCACGCACTAAGATTGAAGCCAATAAAGGGCGGAGATCAGAGTAGTTAGAACTCTGAGTTGGATGGAATGCTTAAGTCAAAGATTGAGGCTAGGACCGATGGAATCCTCAAACAACGTACTAAGATCGAAGCCAATAGGGGGCAGAGATCAGAGTCATTAGAGCAGTGAATTGGAAACCAGAATGCTCAAGTCAAAGATTGAGGCTAAGTCGATGGAATTCTCAACCCGTGTACTAAGATTGAAGCCGTTAGAGCAATTAGTTGGAAACGGACAGAATGCTCAAGTTAAAGACTGTGGCTGGGACCAAAGGAGTCCTCAGGTTGCATACTAAGATCAAAGCCAATAAGGGACGAAGATCAAAGCCGTTAGAGCACTGAATTGGAAACCGACGGAATGCTCAAGTAAAAAACTGATGCTAGGACCAATGGAATCCTCAGGCCACGTATTAAGATCGAAGCCAATAAGGGGCGGAGATCAGAGCTGTTAGAGCACTAAGTTGGAAACCAAAAGAATGCTCAAGTCAAAGATTGAGGCTAGGACTAATGGAATCATCAAGCCACGTACTCAGATCGAAGCCAATAAGAAGCGAACATCAGAGTCGTTAAAGCACTGAGTCGGAAACCGACAAAATGCTCAAGTCAAAGACTGAGGCTGGGACCGACAGGATCCACCTGAGTACTAAGATCGAAGCCAATAGAGTGTCAAAGTACTCAAGGACTTAAAGCGAAATCTTAAGGTCACAGACTAAGATCAGGCTTGCAAAAACTCGAAACTATCTTCAGAAAAAAGGAGCAGTAGGGAAAGTTAGTAAACTTAGAAAAGAAATCCTCCAAGCTTAAAAGAAGAAAGAAGGAGTGAAAAGTAAATGATAAAAAATAGGGTTTAAGTGTAGGGGGGAGGGGGGGAAAGAAGAAGAAAAAGAAAAGAGAGAGTAAATTTAGAAGAAGAGGAAGGGATGAGGACACTGCACGAGTTTGGGTTCCTATTTATAGAGGTTCTGCCAATTCCATGACAAATTAGAAAATCCAAATTAAATAAAGATTTGATTTAAATTATTAGATTTTATTAGATTTTGATTTTATCCTAAATTTAAATTATTTGTTTGTAAAAAAAATCAAATTCAAGTCCTATTTAATTTGATTTTATTAGATTTCATTCTCAAATTTATCTTTAAGCAAGATTTGGACATATTCCAAATTTTATTAAAAAAAAATTAATTGTGGACAAAATCTCAAACTAAAATTTGGCCATATTCCAAATTTTATCACAAATTCAAATCAAGTTTAGCTTTTATCATATTTCCAAATCAAATTGTGATAATCTCATATTAAAATTTGGTCATATTCCAAATTTTATTAAAAAAAAAAATCAAATTGTTCAACTTTAATATTAAATTGTGAATAAAATGTCAAGTTAAAATTTAGTCATATTCCAAATTTTATCCAAGTTCAAATCATTCAAATTTAGCCTTTTATCCTCGAAGCAAAATTAAATTAGGGATATAGTTTCAAATTTATCTCAAAATAAAATTTTGCCATATTCCAAATTTTATCTCATATTCAAATCAAATTTAGCTTTTATCCTCAATCCAAATCAAATTGAGGGTAAAATCTCAAATTTATTTCAAATTAAAATTTGACCATATTCCAAATTTTATCCAAACTCAAATTGTTCAACTTTGAGATTAAATTATATATAAAATCTCAAATAAAAATTTGGTCATTTTCCAAATTTTATCCCAAATTCAGAGTTAAACTTATGTATTAAATTCACGATTTGACTACACATCAATCGAGGTCAAATTCAAGAAAAAATATATTTGAATTTCGATTCCAACTTTATATTTTTTTAGATTCATCCACCCATATATGTGCATAAATCTCGAAATGGGGCATTTGTTGAAGGAGAATTATTGGACCAAAATTGTCGCGTCATTTACTAAATTAATGAACAAAATCCAAATAATTGAATTTTGGACTAATTAGAAGTCACCATTGAAGGAACTCTTAACGAAGAACATCCATGAGTGCATCTGGATCTTTCCGATTTCATAGTGACCAAAATACAAATTCTAACAGATAGTTATGCAAATTCACACTAATTAAAGGCATGCTTTGAACACTAAAATGCAAGGGAAAGAGTTCTCATACCAGTTGAAGACCATCTTCAAGCTTTGAACTCAAACGCAGCGGAAAACCTCTACGTGTACTCTATCGCCCAGCAATCTAGTCAGCTGTAGTAGAACAATCGTCTACACGAACGGCAGCAACACGAACAGTCCCGAACAAGTGAACAGCAGCGGGGATGACACCACCAAATGGAGCCCTTGGTATTCTCGGATTGAGAATCCAAAGTGCGGTCTTTGGTGAATTTGGTAGAGGTTGGAGAAAGAACAAATCGTGTAGATGATAAACAAATGGGAGAGTAAATGGGCTATCGTATAGTTATGTGCTTATCGTTTAGAAAAAGCTATACGATCGTGTAGGTTTTACTAAGCAATCATTTAATAAATGGTAGACGATCGTTTAGAAAACACGGCATACTATGCGATCGTTTAGGAAAGTTAAGCGATCGTTTAAAGACAGGTGTGCGATCATTTAGGTGTAAGGTGTGCGATCGTTTAGGCAATGGACGACTATCGTATAGGCTCTCAAGCTATACGGTCGTTACGTTTTCACACCGATTGCCAATTTTTTGAATTTTTGCAAAATGAAATAAATTTTCATTTTATTCTTCGGTTACATTAACCGACTTCGGATTCTCCCACAAACGCACGTCCAAGAGAAGTTTTAGGCCAATTATCATATAATTAACCAATTTAATAATTAATGAATTTAATCATATTATATTCTTACCTTATAGTTTGATATCACATATCTACTATAGTAATTTCTCCTATACTTGATATAAATGATATTTATATTTAATTTCCTCCAAAATAATTTATCTCATACATTTAGCCAATTATATCATATATAATTAACCAGTCCAATTATATCATATATAATCGAACTCCCTCTTATCAATTTGAATATTTCAAACTGACTTAAACATTGATTCTCGACTTTATCCAAGCTACCCAGGGGGCCTAATGGACCTGTGGCTTGAAGCTCCAACAGTCCGTCAATAGCTGACTAAACTCTTTAGCCATGAGATTCATCATCCGTTAACTGTCAGACATTCCACTAAAGACCAACAGCTGAACTCTTCTTACCACAGATATATTTCTGTGTCCATCTGGATATAACCAATCATGAGTACGATGACCCTTCACAGATGCTCGTAAGTACAATTGGGCCAATTTACCTTTTTGTCCCTGTAGTTACATCTCACTCCTTAAGTACCACTGATTCGATGAACAATACAACATAGTCCAACTATGTGTGAACACCTCTCAGACCAAGAGAAGGTGTGTGACGCCACGTCAGTCAAGCCTTGAACCAGCCCTTAAAGGAGCTATCTATCTACTTACTCCTATTCGGGGAATGAGTGAATTCCATCTTGTGTAGTTGAGTTCCCAACTCCCAAATCAGACGAATTCACAAAATGGTAGGTTTGAATCGGCGACCTGGCCACTTGCACCTATACAAATCAATGGACCGCCTCAATGGGAGAAAAGTTTCCAACTCACTCAGGATTGAGGTCATGTTACCTATGGTCATCCTAGTGAAGTGAAGTCTCTGTCATGAACGATGTTATATAATGAGACGTTAACATTTCGTGGTCAGGTCTTATACAAACTCTTTGTATAGGACGCCCCCGCTCGTATGTCCCCAACACGAATGATCAGGATCAGACCATCTGTGACAAGTCACAACACTTATGACTATTCCACAAAGCGGGCTGTATCCGTAGCGTTACCAGGATAAGGTTTCCCTCCTATATCCATATACTACAGACCATGTTGGTCATCACTCAAGACATGATCCACTTGTATGTCACCACATACATGCTTAAGTTACATACTGATAACCAGGGGATTTTGTGTTTATTGGTTTGTGGTAAAGCAAGTAAAACATGCAACTGAGCAAAAAACAAGATGTGAAGTAAATATCATATATTATATAACATAAGCGTTCGTACACACTGTTTACAAATTACAGGACACGAGACTTTAGGGCATCAACCCAAACAACCATGTGTCCTAAATTGAAATTGAAGACAAATTTCGATGACACCATGTGGTTTCATCATGACCGTTGAATCAGATAAGATTAATTTGACCCAATTTGATATTATTATTTGGGTTAAAGTCGAACTAAGCCCAAAAATGGGTTGAATTTGACCCAAATGTCAAATCAACCCAAGTTCAACCAATTTGGCTCAAAGGCCAAACCCATGGACCAACTAAGCCCAAGTCCAACTAATCAGACCTAAGGGCCATATGCATGGACCAACCAAGCCCAAGCCTACGAGGCGTACTAGAAAACTCCATAAATAGAGGAACTCTCTTCCTTTGTGGAGGTGGCCAATTCTACAATATAGAAAGCCTAGAGAGAATTCTCCCAACAATCAGAAGACTCCTAGACTGCTAAAGCTGCATACTCCTTGGACAAGTCTTCTGAAGATAAAGGAATCTTCCAAGACTTCAACTTGAAGAAAATCACGCGCTCCACTTCTTCAAGTCAAGCATACGCATTCAACTTAGAGAGAATCAAAGGATCAAGTACTAGAGATTGAACCAAATCGCATCAACATTAACATCAACACAAGTTCAACTCTATGAAATAAGTTTCTCCAGAATCCTCGTGTGAACTCTAATCCTCCAAGAAGATCATCAATCCCAAAGGCCGATCATCCAAGAAGATCAATAAGCCCAAAAGTCGATCATTCAAGAAGATCAACAAGCCAAAAGGCCGATCATCCAAGAAGATCAATAAGCCAAAAGGTTGATCATCCAAGAAGATCAACAAGCCAAAAGGCCGATCATCCAAGAAGATCATCAAGCCTAAAGGTCGAGCATCAAGCCCAAAGGTCAAACATCCAAGAAGATCAATAAGCCCAAAGGGATCATCCAAGAAGACCAACAAGCACAAAGGCAGATCATCCAAGAAGATCAACAAGTTTAAATGTCGATCATCCAAGAAGATCAACAAGTCCAAAGGCTGATCATCCAAGAAGATTATCAAGTCCAAAAGGCCGATTGTTCGTGCTTCGTGATTTGTGTCTAAAAGTGCATGCATGTAAGGGTGAAAAGCGAGGTTGAAATATATGAAGATGAATGGTGAATCACTTCTCTAGGTGAGAAGATTAGGCGATACGTTATACTTTCTATAATGCGTACAAGTTTTTCCTAAATCAGATCCAAGTATAAATCTAACTCAGGTTCCTGGTAAGTCTAGGGTCGAACATAGGGATTTTATGATAAACTAACGCAGACCTTGCGATGTTTCAATTTAAGTGAAACAGAGGTTTATCTGCACTATTCTCAATGCACGTATACAAGAGGACATAAGAGTTTAAGTGAAACAGAGGAAGTTATGAATGAATGGTGCTAGATGCTTGGGATATGCGTTGATTCCAAGTAAGATGAACACGTGTGTGAAGGTGTAAGGGTGAAATGAAGATGACAGGAATACTTGTTTACAAACCAAATGTATGTAGATGTGTTAGGTTTTTGTTCCTTTGATCATGCTATTCAACATTTTTCAATGTGAATGTCACATATGTTCCTATCTTTAGGGTGTATGAGTTGGTCACAAAAAGTAGTAAAGTACAAGTATTTTTATCTCTAAATATACTATGCATTTTGACTCAATGCGTTCTCCAGTTATCATATTCTCTTGAATAGTTTAACTAATTTATAACTTCAACCAAGTGATCAAGATGATTAAAGATTGGAAATTAAGCATGCAATAAGTCAGAAATATGTAAATCACATACAATGGAATTTAAACAAAGAGACAAAAGTGGATGGATCAAATGTAAGATTGAATTTTGAAGATTGAAACTGTCTTTACAACAATCACACTTAATCACATGGAATGGAAAACGGAAATAAATGAAAGAAAGGGAAGGAGTCAAGCCTCAGAGTTCAATCTCTTGTCCTCTTTGGCTTGATTCAAATGCGTGTGCAACCAACTCGGTGAAGAAATGATGAAGAATTCTCTCTCAAGCTTGGTTTTCAACAACTCTCCTTGATCAACAATGACAATGGTTCTTTTCCTCCTATCTCTTTCTTGCAACAGTAGAGTTGCTATGATCTAAGTTCTATGGTTTTTCTAAGAATGGTGTCCCTTTTTTTTGGCTGCAAGTCTTCTTATTTATAGGCATTTTTATCAGCAACTTGTGATAAGACAACATTAATTTCCATGCCCTGATCAGCCGCCTGCCAGTTCAAATGTTTTTCAGACGCCAACAGTCAGTTGTCCATACTTACAAGTGGTGATTTGACAGGAACAGTGCGACCAATGTATCTTTTTTGCATTAGTCAACTTTGGACGCATGCCCTTGCGTTAGCTTGACCTGCAACACTTAGTGAATTTTCTTGAAATCCTATAATAAGATGTGTTGGTGAAGCAGTTTTACCAAGAAGTATGTTTTTGCAAGAGTTAGTGATGTGTTTGAAGAATTCTGTGTTTTTCCTTAAGATAAATGTGTTTTTATCATTAAAAATCTTAATTGTTCCAACTTTTAAGAGACAATAACTTGTATTTCTACAAGTTATCACCGATCATCCAAGAAGATCAACAAGCCCAAAGGCTAATCATCCAAAAAGATCAACAAGCCCAAAAGTCGATCATCTAAGAAGGTCAACAAGCCCAAAGGTCAATCATCCAAAAAGATCAACTTGTTTAAATTTTAAAGTTTATTTTGAACGCATCAAAGAATTATTGTGTTAGAGATTGTACTTGCTAAACTGAAATAAATATAAATACAAAAGTTCAAATTCCACGAAATATATTTCTTTGAAAACCTCGTGGAAACACTATTCAATCCAATGGAATCGACAAGATACCTTGTAATATTTGATATGTTTTTATTTTAGTTTAAATTACAAATTTAGTCGTTAAATTTATGTTTTTTTTTAAGATAAAGATGAATAGATGGTTAAACTTTTAAAATGCGTCATGCGTTTTTTAATCTTTAATCTTGTATCTAACAAGTAAATTATTTAATTTATGGATCTAATAGTATATGAAATTATCTAATGTCTATGATTTTTTCTTACAACTCAAGGACACAAATTCATATTCAGTTCAAGTAAGGTTGTATCTAAGGTCTACGATTTTAAAAAATAATAAATAAACCAAGAATAGTTCTTTTGAAATCAATAATTGCAGAATAGATGATCGAACTAGAGATTGTAAGGAACCTGAGAAATTGAATCAAATTTGTTTGGTTCGATATGGTTGTTCATTATAATTCAAACTAAACCAAATGTTTTAGTCTGGTTTATCAATATTTTCAAGCGGACTTGTGACCCTTAGCAGTCGCTTGCTCATTGGTCTGTGTAATTGCCGCTTGATATATCAGTGATATGATCTATCACTAATGAATTTCGAAAACAATCTAAATTTTGTTATATCTATAAATTCTTTTGCATTGTGTTATGACTGCAAAAACTGTGTAAAAAAAAATACACTTTTTTTATCTTTAAATTTTGGGTCTAATTTCTATTTAGTCCTTACATTTGAGTTTATTTTAGTTTAAGAGTTAGGCTTCAAAATGTTACAATTAAATTCTACTTAAAGTTAGTTCCTAGATTTCAATATCTACACTTTTAATCTTCAATAAATATTTGCTTTTAAGTTTCGATGTTATCTACTAATTAATTTAAAAAAAAATTATATTCACTAAGTTTCATCATAAAAATTATAAATCATTAAGCCTCATTATTTTTCATCACTACTAAATTAATTTTTAAATTTCATTTCATAATTATTTCAAATTAATAATAGACATTAAAATTCAAAATGAGTATTTTTTTTTTAAAAAAAAAAAGGGTATTAAGTCCACCTTAGAAAAATGAATTTTCAAACTTAAAATATGAAACAGTCAAATATTTGAAATAGTGAAAGAGGAGAAGATTAATCACAATAGTAAACTAAACAATGGTATTAAGTACATCATTTGTTTTGGATCAAAACTCAAATTCAAAGTGGGGAAATTTTCCCATACTTCTAGTAGTTTGGTATTACCATTAATTGCACATAAGTGAGTAGGTAAGCATTAGAAATTTTCCAACTTAAAGCATCAAATCATAACCTTTGCAAATGATGTTTTTTGAATGGTAAGAATTTGAAAGGAGTGTGAAATTAAATACTTCCTTCAGGAGCAATGATATGGAAAACACTCTTCTTGTACCTATAGCCAACAAATTTTATTATTTCTCCCTTCAACAAAATCGATCAAATTATTGAAACAAAACATGATAATCCCAAACAATTCTCTTAAATAAACACAACTTTGTTAACTTCTTCCCCATTTTATTCAGAAATTCAGTGCTCCAACCTGAACCCATTTAGTGCTTTGAGTGGATCAAGTTCCTGATCACATACTGCAAAATTCCACCATGATCAAAGTATGCCAGTTCCACCTGCACATTAAAAACACAGCAAACTTTAGATTGAGAAAACGGAAACTGTGATCTGGTTCTTTGTAGTCGTCGTTGTTTGGAATCAAGACATGTAGAGTATGGTTAGGGAAGTACCTCCGTGTCGAATCTTAGAACACAACTGAATGACTTTCCAGTTTCTGTCACCACAGTCACATCCTGACCAGGTCTGATTTCACCCACATTGCTTGGAAGATCGATGGTGTAACGCTCGTGCCCGGTCAACCCGAGAGATTCTGCATCCTCCCCAGCCTTGAAACATAGAGGAATAATACCCATACCGACCAAGTTGCTGCGGTGTATACGCTCAAAGCTCTTTGCTATAACTGCTTTGACACCCTGGGAGAAGTTTCAAAGAGCATTAAATGATCATCGGGGGGAGTCTAAAGCCCATAGTAGTTGTAGAATTGAGTTATTAATATAAATCAGAAAAGTAAAATAATACCAGAAGCATTGGCCCCTTGGCAGCCCAATCACGTGAACTTCCGCTTCCATACTCGGCACCAGCCAGAATGATTGTATCGTGCCCGTCGCTCTTGTACCTCTGTTAACAGATACACAATCTAAGGACAAGAATGGAGAATCTTGAAAGGATAAAAAATCGTATTGAAGATGATCAATATGGTAAAGAGAAAAAAAGATGAGAGAAATAACCATTGCAGCATCAAATACAGAAAGTTTCTCCCCACTGGGGATGTGAATTGTCTTGGGTCCAACTTCCCCCTTCAATAGTTTATTGACTATGCGAATGTTGGCAAAAGTGCCACGCGCCATAATCTCGTCATTACCACGGCGACTGCCATAAGAGTTGAAATCTCTTCTATCAACCCCACGTTCGAGAAGGTACTTAGCAGCAGGACTGTCTTTATGGATGCTACCAGCAGGTGAGATGTGATCCGTTGTAATACTATCACCAAAATTGAGCAAGCAGTATGCGTTTTTGACACCATGAGGCCCTGGAGGAGACATGCTCATATCTTTGAAATATGGAGGCTCGTGAATGTACGTCGACGTTGGGTCCCAGGAGTAGAGTGTTCCTTCAGGAACGGATAAAAGATTCCAAGTTGCATTTCCTTCAGTGATTGCTTGGTACGTGGCCCGAAACATGTCAGGCAACACATTTGAGTGTACAACCTGATTGAGAAATGAATAAGTGCCAAACACAACAATAGAAAAGCTCAAACGTCTACAAGGCACTTCAAAGTATAGCTTACTTCTGCAACTTCTTCGCTAGTTGGCCAAATGTCCCCAAAGAATACTTTCTTTCCATCTTTTCCCACCCCAATAGGCTCACTTTCGAAGTCGATATCCACCTGCAAATTACCCTCCAAATTATACATTTGACAAGTTATCTTCAAGATATCAAAATAATTTGATGTGGTTTTCATGGGTACTTTCATTTTTAAGATATGGAGCTGACTACCAAGGAGACGACAGGTGCTTGAGGGCTTATGAAATCTGGCATTCACAAGCATTCACCTTTTCCAATTCAAAAGAGAGAGAGATATAACTAGAAGGTACTTACAGTGCCAGCAAGAGCATAGGCAACAACAAGAGGAGGAGAAGCAAGGTAGTTAGCCCTCGTCAAAGGGTGTACACGACCCTCAAAATTTCTATTTCCAGACAATACGGCCGCAGCAACTATGTCTGGACGTTCCAATATTATTAACAATCGAGTTATTAGAATATTTTAAAACAGTATCCAAAATTCCATCTAATGCAAAGAGTTACCATTTTCAGTAATTGCTGACGCAACGGACTCATCAATATCTCCTGAATTGCCAATGCATGTAGTACATCCATACCCAACAATATGGAATCCTAGCTGATTAAGATACTTTTGCAAACCACTGCAGATGTAAACATGCAAATTGTAGATGATTATTCTCTCTTTTGAAAAAAAAAAAAGGATCAAATATTGTACTGTCACAAAAATACCTCTTCGCCAAATATTTCGTCACCACCCCGGAGCCTGGAGCAAGACTTGTCTTAATCCAGGGCTTAACCTGCATTACAAAGTCACAATTGAATCAAAACTGATAGAGCACACTGGAATTGATTACTATGAGTTCAACATGAGACAGACATCTAACCTCTAGCCCAAGCTCACAAGCTTTCTTAGCCACCAAAGCAGCTCCAAGCATAACGCTTGGGTTTGAGGTATTTGTGCAGCTAGTGATAGCTGCAATTACAACATCCCCATGCCTAAGCTGGGCTGGGGATCCATGAAAACTGAACTCTACAACCTTCACTTGAGCTTCCTTTGGTATGGCAAAACCCTATAACATTATTTAAGAACAATAAGAATGGTGAAAATAGAGGTAACAGATTTAGAAATGTGCACTATTAAATAAAAAAATAAAAAAAAAATCAAGATAACTTTTGGAACACTATTTTTTTTTGGCCATGCTCAATCCTATAAAGCTTACACTTTTATGAGGGAGGGGGGTGGGGGGGGGGGGGGGGGGGGGGGGGGGGTGGGGGGGGGGGGGGGGGGGGGGGGGGGGGGGGGGGGGAAATAGATGCTTTCACTCTCTAACCAAGAATGTTGCTCTTTTATCCACGATAATTATGCTTCTTAGTTCTTCCTAAGTAACATCAATAGTATTTCTAATTCAATATAAAATTAATGTGCTGAGGTATAAATGTCCCTCACCTTGAATCCAACTCTGTTGTCAAGGCATGCATGCCAATCGGCTTTCATTTCTTTTAAGGGAACTCGATCATGTGGTCTGGAAAATCAAGAAGAAGAATGTAAAGTTAAATAATGCTAGGTTAATATTAAATTTTACAGAGGTACTTCTAGCATCACTAAGTTACCTTTTTGGACCTGATATGCATGGTTCGACATCGGAAAGATTCAGTTCTATATGAGAGGAGTACACTCTTTCAACTTGAGGCTGCATTCAGTAAAATCTAACTCAGACATGGAAGGTTCAAAATATTGTGTGATTAAGTGAGATAGAGAGAAATGAGTGCAGGTGTAGTGAAAGAATGACAATGAAGTAAGGAAAGAGGATATTTTAGATTTACCTCACTGTAGTCTACAAACATCTTGTTCGCCCGCAGGTAGGACTCAATCATAGAAATCTGAATGGTGATTCTCAAGTTAGCACTTGAATAAAAGCAAACATGAATTACACTAGCTGAACGCTAGTATGAGCAATTACTAACCGTTTCATCTTTTCTTCCGGTCAGTTTTAGATACTGCAGGGTGACATGATCCACAGGAAAGAACCCCATTGTTGCACCGTATTCAGGGGACATGTTGGCAATTGTGGCACGGTCGGCCAAAGATAGTTCACCCATACCTTCCCCTGCATAGACATTAAATGTCATTATAAGGAAATGGGTGGCATAAGTATTTTTAGATTGTTAGGAAAAATGGATCTTATGTATATTATACAATAATATATACTATGGTTTTGACATTTCTTGGTCTCCATCTCACATAACAACAACGTTATTGCCACATCATTTCCTTTTGTATTGTCCTAATTTTAAAAAAGAAGTCCATGTATGGTCCTCAAATGTCTACTTCCTTCTTCAATAGTTTGACACACAAGAGGACTGATGGAAAAGGAATTTCAGAAAACAAGGACCATAATCCCATTTATCTCTTATAATCACTATTATCTGGTGCTTGGATCGCATATTTCACATTTCCTATATCAGTTATATGCTTGAGAAGTTCGATTCTGCTTACCATAAAACTCCACAAATTTGCCAACAACACCATGCTTCCTGAGCATTTGAGTCACAGTCAAAACCAAGTCTGTAGCTGTTACACCATTTCTCAGCTTTCCAATTAATTTAAAACCAACAACGCCAGGCAAGACCATGCTCATGGGCTAAAATTAAAGAAAAAGGAAAGAACAATGTCAACCATTTTCCAGCAAGATAACAAAAATATAATACCAAAAAATAATGATTATTCCATACAGGAAATGGAAAGTCAACCAATATAAAATAAGTTGGCAAATAGTATTTGATTTACTGGAAAAAACTCAATCCTAAGTCCCCTAAAGCAAATACAAATTCCACAGCATCTCTCTACCTGTCCAAGCATTGCAGCTTCTGCTTCTATCCCACCAACACCCCAACCAGCAACGCCCAATCCGTCAATCATCGTTGTGTGTGAATCAGTTCCCACAACACTATCAGGGTAAAGCAAGCCATTTGTGTTGAATACCACTCGGCCAAGGTATTCCAGATTAACCTGAAAAATGATAGAATATTATTTGACAAGTAAAAGGCAAAAAGAGTACCATTCTATTAAGACAACAGGATGATCAGCTCATTGTTGTAAGACACGGATAAGTATACCTGGTGAACTATACCAGATCCTGGAGGTACAACAAGCATGTTATGGAAAGCACTTGATCCCCATTTCAGAAAGCCAAATCTTTCTCTATTTCGTTTAAATTCAAGTTCCATATTTGCCTGTACTGCATTTTCTGTTTTTGCCACATCGACCTGAACTGAGTGGTCAATGACAAGATCTACTGGAACCTGTATTCATCGTATTCATATGGCATCATTCATTGTTCAACTGTTCGTGTGTTAGATGGAATTATGAAATGATTGACAAAAATAAAGCACAAGAAGTTATGTAGTTCAGTGCTCACCAATGGATTGATCTTGTTGGAATCACCACCAAGCCTGTTCATTGCATCTCGCATGCAAGCAAGATCAACAACAGCAGGCACGCCAGTAAAATCCTAAATGTACACCATTTTCACACATCAAAATGAAAACACAAATCCATAACCAACTTTCAGAAACAAAATGCTGACCTGAAGCAGCACTCTAGCAGGTTTGAAAGGAATTTCAACCAGTTTGGGAGAGGTATTCTCCCAATCAATAATCTTCTCGACATCCTTAGCCTTAACTGCGAACTCATCGCAGTTTCGAATGGCAGATTCGAGAAGTATCCGAATGGAGTATGGAAGCCTTTCTGCCAAAGAAACATCCACCCAACAATCAATATCCAACCCATTATAACGTTTAAGTAATTTCAACTCACACCACTAAAAACCACCCATATTTTTTATCCAGAAGCAGAAAGAATCTAATAAAGCTTTCAACGAATCCATAAAAAGGGGCTTGTGGAAAGAAAAGCTCCCACTTCAGTGATTCGAAAGGGAAAAGCCACAAGAACAAAAACAGTAAAAGTTTTCTTCTCCCTTGGCTTTAATTTCACAGGAATCAAACAAACAGTCAAATAAAGCAAGACCACTCACCGATTCTAGGATCGTTCAGAGCAGGCAAGCTATAGTACTTTCCAAACACACCCCCTTCAGGATTCTCAAGGGTCTTCAAGATGCTATTGAAAGGGTTTTCCGTCGCTGTAAAGAACCCAAAAAAATCCATCATCAGCAATAAAAAATGAAACCCCTAAAAGCAGCCCCAAACATGCAAAACTACCAAAAAAAAAAAAAAAACCCAGATAAAGAGAAACAGTAGGAACGAAGATCGATTTGATTCGAAGAGTACCCATGGATGTGATGGATGTTAAACCCCCACAAGCAAAGAGAGATCAATCAACTCAAGAAACTGAGGCAGGAAGGGGAAAAAATGGAGAAGAAATCAACTGGGCTGGATCGAAATCAAGTAATACCGATCCCAAGAGAGAGAGAAAAGGGAAGACAATGTCGTAGGCGGGCGCAAGAAAAGGTGGAAAGTCTTACGTATGGGTCTCTAACTGAGTATCCCGAAGACGCAAAAATGGGTCCTATAAGGGCGCTCCCTACCCCTCTCAACTACCCAATTCGCAAGGTATTTGGTGAAAATTTTGGCACTTTCTTGCAAGTACTTGATTAAGTTCATTAATGTCAAAGCACTTGCTGGGGTTGATTGATCAAAGTTTATGCCTTTTATACAGTTTTCTCCAGATTTCAACATGGGTATGAGTTAGATTTACATTTCGTCAACATTTTTATGCCTTTTGGAGCCTGTTTTCAGTGTTTTGCCTCAATTTTTCTTAATGGGAAAGTGGGATTTCTTGATAAAGTGTTCATTTTTATGATTCTTTGAAGTCTCCATTGGAATGATGGTGGAAGAAGATAAGATTGTGATAAGGAATTGAGTTAAATAAACAAATTTAGCATGTGATTTTACAGGAATATGTTGATGTAATTGGCAAAAGTGATTAGAGAAAAAGTGAGGGAATTTAAATATCAATGGACAACCTAAAAGCTGTCACTTGTTGTACCAACAATTTACAAAGACGGTGACATGAAAAGAATTGGGAAAGTTAGTTGTTCGGTAGGCAACTCAAATTTTGTTTTAAGTTTTCAGATTCACTTAATTCAACAATCTAGATTATGTTTTCGAAATTATGTGGCCAGTGCAAATTCTGAAAACAATTTTTGTATGCTTTTAGTATCCAGATTTTGAATTCAAAAATTCAAAATGCATAATTATATTTAAAATGATAGAAACAACAACAAAATAGCATTTCATGATATAAATTTAATTATTTTTGTTAGATTAAAATATGTAATATATTATATATTTTATGATATTACAAAATAATATAATCATACCATCTTTTTATAAAAACAAGTTCATAAATTATTTAGTAATTATTATAATTAACTTAGTATTTAGTATGTAACTATAATAAGTTTTATAGATTATAGATATATTTTCAAACACATTTTGAAAAATTGTTTGAATTAGAATTTAATTCCTGAATCTGCTACCAAACGCAAATTTGAAAAATAAACACAACTCTGTATATATAGATTGCCTACCAAACAAACCTTTAAATATAGGTTTTATTGTGAATCTTATAAAAATAAGGATTTGTTGGTAATTCTATTAATTAACGATTTGAGTTCAACAAATATGCAATAAAAATTATATTGGAATCGTGCAAAATTAAAAAAATATATATTTTTATGTTTTATTATATCTATATTTTGAATTTAAAATTATATAATTGTGTTTAGAAAATCCAATATGTCATGTTATAAATTTAATTTATTTTAAATAAATTAAAATAGGTATTATCTAATATATTATAAATTATTTAATATTAATAATTATACAAAATAATTTAACACAAGTTAATTAATAATAATTTTTAGTTATATGTGGGTAAGTACAACAATTTTTAATGTATAAAAATATTTATACAAACTAACTCTTGATTTATTATCAACCTAATATTTATAGGTAATTACAACTAGTTTTATTATTTATAAATATAATTAAATTTATGCCAAATTACCATAAAATATATATTAATGACCAACTAGTTTGATAATACAATTAAATATAATTTTCATTGGCAAGTGTTAAAATCTAGAAAAATTCTTATAAATAAAAAAATCCTAAAAATATTTATATTTTATAGCAAAAATTACTACTTTGATAATTGTTTGTTATAAAGTGTAAATATTTTTAAATATTTTTTCTATCCTTAAATTTATCTAATAATAAACTGTATATCACTTAAGTTTAGATGAGACATTTATGTCATATCATAGAAAAATAATAATTCTTCTTCCAAATTTCCATGAAATTTGTACGAATCTTGATTTTTTTTTTAATCTCTGAGATGACCGATTGAATTCTATATTTTTACTAAGTCATTAAATATTATGTCATGTAAATTAATGATAAACTATTTGAAATATGGTGCAAGTAGTTAAACACATATACATATTTTATTGAGAACAAATGTTCAATTCTCAATATGGTGTAAAATATTAGATTTTTAAAAAAATAATAATAATGAATACTTTGAACTATAACATATATTCAGCCTAGTTGTTTCTTTTCTTTTCTTTTCTTGTTTTTTTCTTTTTTTTTTTTTTTGGGGAGAGATTTTTGAAATTTGAGGATCAAAATAAAAATAGACAAAAAGAGAGAGATTTTTTTAGAAAAGTTCAAAGATTAATTAGTCAATATTAAGAGGTTTTTTTTAAAAAAAAAAAAAAAAAGATAAACATCACTTGAAAGAATGAATATGTACAAATCTTATATTATGAAAGATTCAAACCATTTCCAAAGTGAAACATCAAATTTGGCATTTAATGTGTGCTTTTCTGTCCTTTTTCCTTCCCTCTCTTATTGATAAGGTTAGAAAGATAGGAACATGATATACATGAGCAATTATTTTTAAGGTTAGGTTATAAAATAATATCCTTATTATAAATATTTTTTTAGATTTTTTTATTGATAAGAATTTCCTTATTATAAAATAGGGGTTAGATGTCTACATTTATTATTTAATGCCAAATATCATTTTTTTCATTACATATATGTTTGCTCATTTGTCATTTAACCACTTATGTATAGTGTTCAAAGTGTACCACATCCTACTTGCCACTTTAACTATAAATAGTTGGCATTTGGTGGATCTTAAAATAACACACGAGAAATCCACTTCAAAATTCCATTCAATTTTTCATATTATCCAATTTTCAAAATTTTAGTTTATTTTATTTATTTATTTATTTATTTATTATTATTTATATTTATATATTATTGTATTATATTTTCTCTATATTCGTGTTCCCGTTGTGCTCCTCAATTTCACAACACGTTATTAGCATGAGCTCCTGTCGTTTCCCTCGCTGAAAGTAGGTGCTAAAGATAGGTTGTTTTTTTTTCTTTATTACAATTAATAAATTAAAATTTTAAAATTTTGCATATTTAGTACATATTAAATTTCGAATATAAAAACAATATTTTGTGATAGTGTTACTATGACTAATCTTACGAAATTAGAATTCCCAGCCCTTGACATTAATGGCAATAATTATTTGTCATTGGTGCTTTATGTTGAAATCCACCTTGATGCTATGAACGGGAGAAACAATTAAATAAGGAAGTACGACATCCTGTTAGGACAAGGCAAAAACTATGATTTTCCTTCGTCATCATCTCTACAAAGGATTGAAAATGAAGTATTTTACAATAAAAGATCCCAATATCTTATGGAAAAAATTGAAAGAAATGTATGACCATAAAAAAAACAGTTATTCTTCCTAAAGCTCGTTATAAGTGGATGTATTTAAGGCTACACGATTTTAAATCAGTAAATTATTACAATTCCACATTATTTAAAACCAGTTCAAAATTGTTGTTATGTGAAGAGAAAATTACTGATGTTGATATGTTAGAGAAGACATTTTCTACATTTCATGTCTCGAATATGCTCCTACGCAACAATATCAAGAGAAGTTTTAAACAATATTCTGAACTAATTTCATGTTTTCTCGTGGCCAAACAAAATAACAAGTTATTGATGAAGAACCACGAATCTCGACCAACTGGAACACCACCATTCCTTGAAGTGAATGTTGTGAATGCTAATAATCATGGTTGTGGTCGAGGTTGTGACTGTGGCAGAAGAAGACATAATTATTATTTTCGTGGTGATCGTTCTAATAATTCAAATTTCAAAAGAATAATGCAAAATGATGATCACAAAGGAATAAGCTCCACAAGATAAGAGTTCAAAGAGTGTTGAAAATAAATGTTTCCAATGCGAAATGACTAGGCATTGGTCACATACCTGTTGTACATCAAAACACTTAGTTGTCTCTATTATGTGTCCCTGAAGGAAAAAGGGGGAAATGTGTAAGCAAATATTGCATAGCAGGATAATAATGAAGGATCTTTTAACGAAGAGCATCCATGAACGCATTCGGATCTTTCCAATTTCACCGTGACCGAAATACAACATATACATTCTAACATACAGCTATGCAAATTAACATTAATTAAAGGCATGCTTTGAACAATAAAATTACAAGGAAATAGTTCTCATACTAGTTGAAGACGCTCTTCAAGATTTGAAACTCAGACGCAGCAGAATACCTCTACACGAACTCTATCGCCCAACAAATTTGTCAGCTGCAGTAGCACAAACTATCACGAACAAATGAATAGCAGCGGGGACGACACCACCAAAATGAAGCCATTGGTATTCTCAGAGTGAGAACCCAAAGTGTGAGTTTGGTAGAGGTAGGAGGAAGAACAAATTGTGTAGACGATAAGCAAGTGAGAGAGAAAAGGGAGCTATCGTATGGCTAAATGCTTATCGTTTAGAAGAAGCTACACGATCGTATAGGTTTTACTAAGCGATCGTTTAGTGAAAGGTGGACGATTGTTTAGAAAACACGGCACACTATGCGATCGTTTAGGAGAGCTACGCGATCGTTTAAGGACTAGCGTTCGATCGTTTAGGCGTGAGATGTGCGATCGTTTAGGCGTTGAACGACTATCGTATAGGCTCTCGACTATTCGATCGTTTACGTTTCCACACTGATGCCATTTTTTCCAAAAACTTTTGCAAAACGAAACTAATTTTCATTTTATTCTTCGGTTACCATAATCGAAGCGGCTGCTCCCACTAACACACGTCAGAGAGAAATTTTGGCCAATTATCATATAATTAACCAATTTAATAATTAATAAATATAATCATATTATATTCTTACCCTATAGTTTGATATCACATATCTACTATAGTAATTTATCCTCTACTTGATATAAATCATATTTATATATAATTTCCTCCAAAATAATGTATCTCATACATTTAGTCAATTATATCATATATAATTAACCAGTCCAATTATATCATATATAATCGAACTTCCTCTTGTCAATTTAAACATTTCAAATTAACTCAAACACTAATTCTCGACTTTATCCAAGCTACTCAGAAGATCTAATGGACCTGTGGTCCGAAGCTCCAACGGTACGTGAATAGCTGACCAAACTCTTTAGCCACGAGATCCACCATCCGTTAACTGTCAGGCATTCCACTAAAGACTATCAGCTGAACACTTCTTACCACAGATATATTTCTGTGTCCATCGGATATAACCAATCATGAGTATGATGACTCTTCACAGATGCTCGTAAGTATAGCTAGGCCAATTTACCATTTTGCCCTTGTAGTTACATCTCACTTCTTAAGTACCACTGATTCCTCTAATGAATAATACAAAATAGTCCAACTATGTGTGAACACCTCTCGGGCCAAGAGAATGTGTGTGGTGCCACATCGTTCAAGCTCTGGAATCAGCCCTTAAGAGAGCTATTTATCTACTTACCCCTGATTCGAGGAAAGAGTTAATTCCATCTTGTGTAGCTGAGTTCCTAGCTCCCAAATTAGACGAATCCCCAAAATGGTAGGTTTCAATCGGCGACCTGGTCACTCACATCCATACAAATCAAAGAACGCCCTCAATGGTAGGAGTTTCAACTCACTCAGGGTTGGAGTCATGTTACTTATGGTCATTCTAGTGAAGTGAAGTCTCTGTCATGAATGGTGTTATATAACGAGACGTTAAACTTCGTGATCAGGTCTTATACAAACTCTTTGTATAGGATGCCCCGCTCGCATGTCCCACACGAATGATTAGGATCAGATCATCTGTGACAAGTCACAACACTTGTGACCATTCCACAAAGCGAATCGCATTCGTAGCGTTACCAGGATAAGGTTTCCCTCCTTTGTCCATATACTACAGGCCATTATGGTTATCACTCAAGACATGATCCACTTGTATGTCACTATATACATGTTTAAGTTACATACAGATAACCAGGGATTTTATGTTTATTGGTTTATGGTAAAGCAAATAAAACAAACACCTGAGCAAAAAACAAAATGTGAAGTAAATATCATATATTATACAATACAAGTGTTTGTACAAACTGTTTACAAACTACAGGACACACGACTAAAGAGAAGATTGACACAGTTGATGGAACATCAAGTGTTTCTTTTTACTTTGAGAATATTTAGACTTAATATTATGTTTTCTTTTATCTATCTTCATGTTCTTTCTTGTAAATGTTAACTTTTATATATTCCAAGTGTTGTTTTTCTTATTGTAATTATTTTCTTTTAATAAAGAAATGTGAATCATTTTCATATGTTGGGGGACTAAAAAATGAGTAAAAAAGATCTATGTATAGCAGACAGTGCAATTACACACACAATACTTACAAATAAAAATACTTTTCCAAATTGACAATGTTGAAAGCAGAAATAAATATAATATCAACTTCTACAAACTTGATTGAAGATTTTGGAAAAGCAAATATTATTTTGCCTATAGGACAAAATTTACAATTAATAATGCATTATTCTCTAGTCAATCAAAGATAAATCTTGTAAGTTTTAAAGATATATGTTACAATGGTTATCATATTGAGATTGATAGTAAGAATAATGTGGAGTATCTATATATTATCTCTACTGTCTCAAATGAAAAACGTATATTGAAAAAGTTGCATGCTTTATCTCCTGGATTATATTATACTCATATACGAGTAATTGAAACATATGTTACAGTGAACCTGAAGTTCATGAATCCAGATATATTTACTATTTGGCATGACCGATTGGGTCATCCAAGATCTATAATGATGAGAAGAATTATTGAGAATTCAAATGGACACTCATTGAAAAGTCAAAAGATTCTTCAATCTAATGAATTATCATGTGAAGCTTGCTCTCAAGGTAAATTAATCATTAGACCATCACAAGTCAAAGTGGGGATTGAATCACCTGCATTTTTAGAACGAATTCATGGTGATATATGTTGACCTATTAACCCACTAAGTGTATCATTTAGATATTTTATGGTATTAATAGACGAATCCAACAGATAGTTACACATATGCTTATTATCAAGTCGAAATCTTGCATTTTCAAGATTACTTGCTCAAATAATTAAGTTAAGGGCACAAGTTCCTGATTATACAATTAAGACCATTTGTCTTGATAATGCTGGTGAATTTACATTCCAAGCTTTTGATAATTATTGTATGTCAATCGGGATAAGTGTTGAACATCCTGTAGCTCATGTTCATACACAAAATGGTTTAGCATAATCGTTTATAAAACGTTTGTAATTAATTGCAAGACGATTACTTACGAGAACTAAGCTTCCTACATCTATATGAGGACATTCTATTTTGCATGCAGTGTCACTTGTACATCTAGATATGCATCTTATGGATGTAGTCACTACATACTTATATGGATCTCTTGATAATGATATCTATATGAGAATCCTAGAAGGGTTTAAGGTACCTGGAACATATAGTTCAAATTCCCATAAATTGTATTGAATAAAGTTACAGAGATCATTATATGGATTGAAACAATTATGATGGATGTAGTACAATCTCCTGAGTGAATATTTGTTGAAAGAAGAATATCAAAATAATCCAATATATTTGTGTGTTTTTATAAAGAAATCACGATCATGATTTGCTATTATAACTGTATATGTTGATGACTAAAATATAATTGGAACTCCTGAAGAGCTTTCAAAGGCAATAGAATGTCTTAAGAAAGAATTTGAGATAAAAGATTTCGAAAAAACAAATTTTTTCCTTGATTTGCAAATTGAACATTTAACATATGAGATATTTATTCATAAAAAACTTATACATGAAAAAATTTGAAAAGATTTTATATGGACAAAGCACATCCATTGAACATTCCAATGGAAGTTCGTTCATTAGATCTGAGGAAAGGTATATTTCAACCTCGAGATGATAATGAAGAACTACCTAGTCCTGAAGTACCATATCTTAGTGCAATTGGTGCACTTATGTATCTTGCTAATAATAATAGTTCAGATATTGTATTTTCTGTAAATTTATTAGCTAGATATAGTTCTTCTTCAACAAAAAAGCATTGGAACGAAATTAAGCATCTGCTTCGTTATCTTCAATTAATGATTGATATGAGTTTGTTTTATTCAAATAAATCGAATTTTGATCTAGTTGGTTATGCAGATTCTGGATATTTATCTGATCTATACAAAGTTAGATCTCAAACAGGTTATCTATTCATATGTGAGGAACTGTTATATCATGGTGATTGGTGAAACAGACCATAACGACCACTTCCTCAAATCATGCTGAAATCCTTACAATTCACGAGGCTAGTCGAGAATGTGTATAGTTAAGATTAATGACTCAGTACATTCGTGAAACATATGACTTGTCTTCTAAATAAAATCTTCTAACGATATTATATAAAGACAATACAACATGTATAGCCCAAATCAAAATATGATATATTAAAGGAGATAGGACAAAACATATTTCACCAAAACTTTTATATACTCATGATCACGAAAAAAATGATGACATCATTGTACAACAAATTTGTTCCAAGGATAACCTGACCGACTTATTTACAAAGGTATAATCTACCGCAACCTTTAAAAAATTAGTGCACAATATTGGAATGCGGCGATTCAGAGATCTCAAGTGATGTTTTCATGAAAGGGAGAGAATATATATATTCTTTTAGGATTATTAGATTATATGAAACATGTACTTTTTTTTCCTTCACTAGGATTTTTTTGTCCCATTGGATTTTTTCCTAGTAAGGTTTTAATGAGACATATTTCATATATTTATAATGGGCATATAAGGGGGAGTATTATAAATATTATAAATAGGTGTTAGATGCCCATGCCTAGTGTCCAATGCCAAATGTCATTTTTTTCAATACCATATATATTGTCCATGTGTCATTTAACCACTTATGCATAATGTATAAAGTGTACCACATCCTATTTGCCACTTTGCCTATAAATAGTGACATTTTGTGGATCTTGAAAAAACACATATTGGTGAGAAATCCATTTCAAAATTTCACTCAGATTTTCATAATATCGAATTTCATAATTTTAGTTATTTTATTTTTTATTATATTTATATATTATATTATATTTTCTCCTTATTCGTATTCCCGTTGTGCATCTCAATTTCACAACAACACTTGAATTTTGCTATTTGTTTTTAAAATACTCTTATACTTTTAAAAGTTTTAATATTATCCTCGAACTTTTATAGATAATTCAAAATTATTTTTGAAGTATTTAAATTTTAGAACTTTAGACGCATATTGAGATATAAAATGGTGTTACAGTGACCGAGAACAAAATTTTAAATCACTACATAATTATAGGTCATTATTACACTGTTCAAAATTTCGTTTTCTATTTGAAATTTTAAAATATTTCTATCATAAGGGAAGTTTTAATAAATTTATGAAAGTTGGAAGGTAATATTGTAACTTTTGAAATTTTTAAAACAAATGATAAAGTTCAAGAGTACTTGTTATAATTTAGCTCGTATTTAAATATTTTTTTGAAACTTTAACTCGTAAACACGATAAAATAAAATTATGATAAGCCTTATGATGACAAATACAATTCTTGTTCAAAATTTAATGAGTTGTTTTAAAATACAGCAAAATGAGCTAATGTATTTATAAATATAACAAAATGTCACTATCTATGAGTGATAGACATTGATGAACATCTATTGGAGTGATAGACAGTGATATTTTGCTATATTTGAAAATATTTTAGCATTTTTGTCATTTAAAATAATTATCCAAATTTAATTAGAATTTGGATGTGAGTAAATATTTGATCAACAAAAAGAATTTGGAAAAAAAAATGTCACAATTTTGATATTTTCTTTATAGTGACTAATTATGAATTATTATCATCATAATCCAAAAATGAATAGAAGGCTAGTCTTAATTCTATCATTTTTATTTCATGTTGATTATGTGGCATTTTTAGAACTAAAAAACAATCCTATAATTAATAAATTTATATTCTATTATAAATACATTAAATTGGGTGTAATGTAGATGCTCATTATTAGTATCTATTGGCAAAGTGTCACTTATCTATTACCTTATATGTTGTCCATGTGTTTCAAGATTACACACTATTAGTGTCCATATAATCCACCTCGTGCTTGCCAAATTGCCTATAAATAATGAAATTGGTGGATTTTGGAAGACATATACATATTGGTGACCAATCCAAGAGAAAGTGGAGAAATCCATTTTTTTTTATTTACTTTTTGTTATTTATTTATTTTATATATTTATATATTATTATTATATTATATTTTCTTCATATTTGTGTTCTCGTTATGCGTCATTGTGCTCCTCAAATTCACAACACACTATCAACATGAGCTCCTATTGTTTTTTTCACAAAAGGTAGGACCTAAAGATATGTCGGTGTTTCCCTCTTCGTTATAATTTAACGTTATTTTGTATATTTAATATATATTAAATTTCTAGTATAAATACAATATTTTGTGATAGTGCTGTCATGAAAAATCTCACAAAATTAGAATTTGTTGCCCTTGATATTAACAACAATATTTATTTGTCATGGGTGTATCATGCCGAAATCCACATGGATGCCATGAATCTTGGAGAGACTATTAAAGATGGATACGATATCTAATCAGGACAAAACAAAAGTTATGATTTTCCTTCGTCATCATCTTCACGAGGGATTGAAAATGGAGTATCTTACAATAAAAAAATCCTCGTATCTTGTGAAAAAGTTTGAAAGAGAGGTATGATCATCAAAAAAGAGTTATTCTTCCTAAAGCTCGTTATGAGTGGATGTACTTGAGGCTACAAGATTTCAAATCAATAAGTGATTACAACTCCACATTATTTAAAATCAATTCGAAATTGTTGTTATGTGGAGAGGAAATTATTGATGTTGATATGTTAGAGAAGACATTTTCTACATTTCATGTCTCGAATATACTCATGCAACAACAATATTGAGAAAAATGTTTTTAACAATATTCTGAATTAATTTCATGTCTTCTCATGGCCAAACAAAATAATGAGTTATTAATAAAAAAAAAAAAAAATGAATCTCAACCAACCTGGACGACATCATTCTTTTAATAAAAAACCTGGATCATTTTCATATGTTGGATGATTAAAAATGAGTACTAAAGATCTATGTCTGGCAGATAGTGCAACTACACATATAATACTTATAAGTAGATTTTTTTCCCCAAACTGACAGTGCTAGAAATAAAAGTCAATACAATATTAGGTTATGCAAACCTAATTGAAGGGTTTAGAAAAGCAAATATTATTTTGCCTAGAAGAAAAAAAGAGATTAGTTTTAAAGATATACGTTGTAATGGTTATCATATTAAGACTCATAGAAAGAATAATTGGAGTATCTTTATATCATATATACTCTCATATGAAAAATGTATACTGGAAGAGTTGCCTACTTTATCTTTTAGATTATATTATACTCATATACGAGTAATTGAAATATATGCAACAATGAACTTGAAGTTCATGAATTCAGACATATTTACAATTTGGATTAGGTCATCCAAGGACTATAGTGATGAGAAGAATTATTGAGAATTTAAATAGACATCTATTGAAGAGCCAAAAGATTCTTCAATCTAATGAATTATCATTTGATGTTTGCTCTCAAGGCAAATTAATCATTAGACCATCACCAATCAAAGTAGGGACTAAATCACCTACATTTTTAGAATAAATTCATGGTGATATATATGGATCTATTAACCCACCAAGTAGCTTAAAATAAATCTAAATGCATCATCACGACAGAAGCTTAAAATAAATTACCTATAAAATAAATTACTGAATAAGAATTTGAACAACCAAAATAAACATGCTAGCAAGCTTTGAAGGATCTCATACGGAGAGTTCCATGGGCGCGTTCGGATCTCTATGATCTCACCGTGACCGAAATACAAACGACATACATTCAACACATACAGTTATGCATATAAATCTAATTATCGGCATGCTCAGAATACAATAAAACACAAGGAAAAAGGTTGATACCAAATGAAGACTTTCTTCGTATGTGTGAACCCACAACAGCGGAAAACCTCCCACCGATCTACCAGCACCTGGCGAGTATGTCGACTGCAACAGCACGATTCGAACATACATGAATAATGAAGCAGGGACGACACCACCACAAGAGAAACCGAGTATTCTCGGTGTCAAAAACCCAAAGAGTGGGCTCTGGTGAGTTTGGTAGAGGACAGAGGAGAAGGCGTCTGTAGACGATAA